>NC_056739.1:1128716861-1128766861 GCF_019279795.1 Protopterus annectens
CATGGGACCTGATGGTGTCCCCGGCTGTGTGCTCCACGAACTCAACGAGGAATTAAACCCACAGTTAGGACAGCTGTTTAATCTTAGTCTCACCTCTGGATACGTACCCAGGGAGTGGTGCACAGCGACTGTGGTCCCACTTCACAAAGGCGGTGCCTCCACCGACCCTGGAAATTACCGTCCCATTAGCTTGACAAGCCTTATCTGCAAAGCCATGGAGAGGATCATAATGGATCTCATAAATAAAGACATAGGGAATTTGTAGACTTTGGATCCAATCCAGTTTGGCTTTGTCAAAGGCAGATCATTCCTTTTAAACTTGGTTGACTTTTTCGAAACAGTCACCAAGGCCATTGACAAGGGGAAGGTGGTCCATACAGCCTACCTAGACCTGGCGAAGGCTTTCGATACAATACCCCACTCGGGTATCATTGAAAAACTCATCAACTTAAATGTAAACCCATACATTACAAGATGGGTTGCAAACTGGCTGAGTGACAGAACCCACAGGGTCAGAGTTGCTGGCGCCATGTCAGACTCAAAGCCTGTCACAAGTGGTATCCCACAGGGTTCAGTCCTGGGCCCACTCTTGTTTGGCATCTACTTTTCTGAAGTACAAGCAAACACAGGAGGGTTATGGCTGACAAAGTTTGCAGATGACTGCAAACTGGGCGCCGTAGTCGAAAACACATCTGACACAGATATCCTTCAGAAGGGTCTCACAGAAACGGATAACTGGTGCCAGAGCCATGGCCTAAAGTTAAATGCCAAGAAATGCATAGTCATACCCTTTGGGAAAAACAAGGTTACCCCTAGCTACCATATAGGTGGCAATCCACTGATCACAGAAGAAGTTATCAGGGACCTGGGGACCCAGGTTGACAGTAGCCTTTCATTCGACACTCATATTGCTAAAGTAGTTAGGAAGACCTTCTACATTGCCCACCTTATCATGAAGGGATTCACATCTAGATCAAGGGAGGTCATAGTCTCCCTATACTCATCACTCATCAGACCAATGATTGAGTACAATGCCCCATTCGGAATGTATCTGACCTGACACTTGCAGCAGCTGGAGAGGCCACAAAAGTTCCTCACCAAAAGGATAAAGGGTCTCAAAAATCTGTCTTATGCTGCCCGACTGAAAGAACTCCAGCTATATTCCGTTGCTTACCGCTTGCTCAGAGATGACCTGTGCCTGACATACAAGGCCATGTCAAACCCAGATTTGATGAACATGCTTCATCTCAAAAAATCTAGATCCCTCAGAGCCACAAGGGCGGGAGACTTAAACCTCAACACGGTTATTAATAGGACATGCTGGAGGGATAGATTCATCACCCAAAGACTCCCTATGCTGTGGAACAAAATCCCGGTATATGTGAGGCAGAGCACCTCGCTGGCCTTGTTCAAGAGGAATCTTGACCAATGGATGGGAGATCGCAGATACACCCCAGGGGTTACCTCAGTGTCACTGTTCGACAGAGGCACAGCAAAATAATGGGCATAGTTTCTCCAAACTAAAGGGGTGGCGTAAGCCACAAAACTATGGGCTATGCTTGTAAATGCCCTCGGGCAGATAGCCTAGTATGAACCTATGAACCTATGAACCTATGATGGTTGCACGAACCAAAAAGAAAAGATAAAACTGAAGACCACAGATGAAGAATCCACTTAAAACACCAGTTTATTGCACCTCTAGTGCTTTGGCAACTGCCTTCAAGGAGTATAAAACATCACATAACTTGCACAGTTTATATACCCTAATACATCTAACAATTAAACAAGCAGCCTAAACCAATGAATCAATAAAAATTAAAAAAATACTTAATACTACTTTCTCATCAGATAAGAAGCCTCCAGTTACATTCCACATTCAGACCCTGAGGAAATAAAGTGTCATATTTCAAAATGAAAATGCTTTCTTTATATAACAACTTCTTTTTATACAGATCATCAGAAAATACACCCTTCATGACATGTTCTAAGATAGTAGCTTGTAACCCATTTGGATTAGAACTGTGAACCAGCATAAAATGTTTAGCAACATGGCTGTCTTCTTTATTATTTATAATATTCCTGACATGCTCCTGCAGTCTAGTTTTAAACTTCCTTTTACTTTCTCCTATATATACAAGATTACACGGACATTTCAACGCATAAATAATACCTTCAGTATTACAGCTATATATATTTTTAACCTCAACTACATGGCTATTTATATACTTAAAAGTTGTAACAATATAATGACACACATTGTAATGACCACAAGGAGAAGTTCCTAGTTTCTGCATGGTCCTATATTGCAATGTCTCAGTGGGATATTTAAATTTATTATGTACCAAAATATCTTTTAAATTCCTACCTCTACGAAATGAGATGCCTAAAGACCTAGACAATAATTTTTTTAGGTCCATTGATCTAAACAAAAAATTCCAGTAGTTGTTAACAATATCTATTAAAACATCACTGAAAACACTATATGTAGAGACAAAATAAACTAGTTTTTCTCTTGATTTCATAGGTTCATAGGTTCATAGGTTGGTACTAGGTTATCGGCCCTAAGGCCTATGCAAGCCTAGCCATAACAATTCCCTGGAAATTTTTTCCCACAATATTTACTTCTCTGGGCCCCTGTCTAGCAGGGTGACTGACATGAACCCCGGGGTGAATTTCTTATCTCCCAAACAATCATCAAGGTTCCTTTTGAAGAGGGCCAATGAGGTGCTCTGATTGACATGTACGGGCAGTCTATTCCAGAGTCTCTGGGTCAGGAACCTATCCCTCCAGCATGTTTTGTTCAATGTGATGATAAGGTTTAGATCCCTGGAGCGTGTGGCTCTGAGGGATTGGGATTTCTTTAAGTGGAGCATGTCCAACAGCTCAGGGTTTGACATGGCCTTGTATGTTAAGCAGAGATCGCCTCTGAGTAGACGATATGCCACAGATTATAGATGGAGTTTTTTTTAGACGGTCAGCATATGGCATCTGCTTTAGGCCTGTGATTCTTTTAGTGAGGTATTTCTGTGGCTTTTCCAGCTGTTGCAGATGTCTTGTGAGGTACATCCCAAATGGGGCATTATATTCTATAATGGGTCTAATGAGGGATGAGTACAGTGGGACAATGACCTCATTTTTTCTGGATGAAAAGCCCTTAGTGATGAGGTGTGCCATGTAGAAGGATTTCCTGACAGTTTTTGTGATGTGGTTATCGAAAGTGAGACCACTGTCCACTTGTGTCCCTAAGTCTCTCATCACACTTTCGATGTTTAGTGTCCTGCCACCTATGTGGTAGTTCATGGGTACATGTTTTTTTCCAAAGGGGATGACTATACATTTCTTGGCATTAAGCTTGAGCCCATGGCTCTGGCACCAGGCATCTGTTTCTGTAAGGCCCTTTTGTAGAATATCCACATCATTTGGGGATTCAATAATGGCTCCTAGTTTGCAGTCATCTGCAAACTGTGTTAGCCAGAGTCCCTTAATGTTGGCCTGTACTTCAGAGAAGTCGATGTCAAACAAGAGTGATCCCAGGACTGAACCCTGAGGTAATCCACTTGTCACTTGTCTGGAGCTGAATTTGGAGTTGGCTACTTTTACATTCTGGGTTCTGTCAGTAAACCAGTTGGCAACCCATCGAGTGACGTAGGGATTTATGCCCAGCTTAGTAAGTTTATCTATGATTCCAGAGTGCGGGATGGTGTCGAAGGCCTTGGCGAGGTCCAGATAGGCTGTGTGGACCACCTTACCCTTGTCCACAGCTCTGGACACCGATTCGAAGAAGTCAATCAGATTCAGGAGACAAGATTGGCCCTTCACAAACCCAAACTGGGTGGGGTCCAGTGTCTGGAGGTTGCCAATGTCTTTGTTTGTAAGTTCCATGGTAATGCGTTCCATGCCCTTGCAGATCAGGCTTGTCAGACTGATGGGATGGTAGTTCCCGGGATCCAAGGTGGATCCTCCCTTGTGGAGTGGGATAACTGTAGCTGTGCGCCACTCAGTGGGCACGAAGCCTGAGGTGAGGCTATGATTAAACATGACACTTAGGTGGGGTGCCAGTTCATTTTGTAGTTCATGTAGTACACAGCCTGGGATGTCATCTGGTCCCATGGATGCTGTATTCTTAGCTTTGGAGAGTGCTGTTTCTAACTGTGTGGCTGTGATTATCGGAATTTGGCAATCTTTTGGTATTGAGATGGGCCCTTTAGGGGGTGAGAGGGGAGTGAAGTTGGCACTAAATCGATCTGCCATGATATTGGCAATATCCTTGGGATCAGTATATTTAATGCCATTCTGTTGTAGTTCAGAGCAGATCTGAGCATTGCCATTTAGATTCTTGACATAACTATAGAATGCCTTGTGGTTGTCTTTGTAATCTTTAGCAATTTTATTTTCGTAACTGGCTTTTGAGGATTTTATGAGGGATCTCAGCTTCTTACTGAGGCTGGTGAGGGAGTTTTTGCATCCTGGGATTTTCCTCTTTTCTGCAACAGTTTCTTCCTTCTGTTGTATAGTTTGTTTATAGCAGGGGACCACCAGATTGGCTTCCTTTTTTTGGAGAAGAGCATCTTGGTTCTATTTGGGATGGCAAGATTCATGCATGAGTGGATGTGCTCATACAGTGCCTTAGTGTAGGATTCTGCAGTCGAACTTCCAGATCTTGTCTGCGTGGGTGTTGTGAAGCTTGTCACTTCTGACTTCAGTAGCATGAAGTTGGCTTTGGAGAAGTTTTTTAAGGTTTCCTTACTGGGGGTGGGGGTGGGATGTGGATGTCAAGGGTGATTTGCTTATGGTCAGACCTGACCAATGAGGGGGTGACCACTGGTGTGGAGCATCTATCTCCCATGTTGGTAATGACCAGGTCTAGGATATTGAAGCCCCTGGTGGGACAATGGATTAGTTGATCCAGGGCATTGGAATTTACGAATTCCAAGAACCGTTGGGAAAAGGAGTTGGTACCCGAGTAGTTTTCCCAATTAATGGCAGAGTAGTTGAAATCACCTAGTATTAGAGTGTTTGGTTGTATCTTAATATTTTCCAGTATGTTTAGGAAGGTGTAGTGAGAATCTTGGGGTATAGTGGGGGATCTGTAGCAAGCTACAATTTGGATTGCAGTCTTACCTAGTGTTAGTTGCACCTGGAGAATTTCAGATGCATTGTGTTGGGCAACTAGCCTGGAGGTGTGAATATCCTTGGTGAATATGGACACTCCTCCACCTTTAGTGTTTCGGTCTTGGTTTTGTGGCCGAAAAGTGTGGTAAGAATTGTAGCCTGGTATTGCAGGGGTGCTCTCTGGAGCCTTGAACCAGGTCTCATTCACTGCACAGATATCGATGTTCTCCATTTTTAGGAGTGCCTCGAGGGAGTGCATTTTGAGGTTTAGACTTCTAGCATTGAGTAGCATTACCTTCAGATTTTGCATGCTTGTATCTGTTACAGTGGTGGTTTTATCCTTTGAACTTTGCCTAAAAAAGGCACTATAGGGGTGGCAAGAGCTTTAGCCAGTAGCCTGAATCCCAGGGGTGACAGGTGTAGACCATCTCTGGCAAAGCATCGTGGTTTGTCGATCATGTCTTCCCAGGCAGACAAATACTGGATCCCCTTTGAATGACACCAGAAGCTTAGCCAATTGCTGAAGTCAATCATTTTGTCCTTATACTGTGGTATCATTCTGGGCGAAGGCAGGATGCTACTCAGGGCTAGGGTCATACCTGCATGGGTCACATGATCCAAGAGCTCTTCCATGTCTCTTTTCATGTAGCCCAAGGAGGTATGTCTCAAGTAATTTATTTCAGCATGGACAATGACAGAGTCGTATTTGTACTTGTTATGGAGTGACTTGAGTGCATGCGTTATGTGGCGGATCCTGGCACCCGACAGGCAGCTGAATGTAATTTTCTCCTTGTTCAGCCTGGTGAGTGGGACATCAGTGTGCCTGACTACAGAGTCACCTATGACTAAAGTGTTGGGTACATTGTCTTGCCTTAGGGGCTGTTGTAGGGTGGCACACTGGTGTTGTGAGCCATGTGTCATTTTGGTTGTGACTGGTGTTTGTTTGCATTTCGGCTTCGGAGGTCCTTGTTGCTTGGGCAGGTTAATGTTAAGGGCCTCCGCATATGTGGGTTTAGTGTTGCTATGTGTAGGAGTTGATGGTGTGGGTTTTGAAGGGCTATGAGTTGCTAGAGGTGTAATGCAGGTGTTAGCCTTCTCCTCTTGACTGTCTAGCACAGTCTTGACCGGAGAGAGCTTTGCTTCCAGTTTGGCTATGTAAGTGCATCTCTCGCAGGTTGTAGTGTTGGATGGTAGGAGGAGAGGATTGTCTGTGTATATGAGGCAGTTTCCGCATTGCCCCAGTATGCCCAGATTCACCAGATGGACAGGAGAAACCACCAGAAGCTGACCCTTGGACATGCCTGTTTAGGTGCTTTTTTGTAAGGTTTAAGAGCTGTTTTCCCTTACCTTTGCAAGGTACTTTGCAATTGTAGGCTGTTTAGTGCCTATGATTAATTTCTCCTTATTGACAAGGAAAGCTGAGTGCTTGTATCAGGTTCAGGCTTCCTAGTGCTTTACAGCAGGTTCTAGAGCAAGTGCTAGTCACAGGGGTTCAGATTTTAGTGCTACTACCGAGAAACCAGCTAGTTGTAAGGGAAAATGTGAAGAGCAGATTTTCTGGCACCTGGAATAGTTTAACTGTAGCCTCGTAGTGCTGCACAATGTGAAAAATGTGCAAACACACGCGTTTTTAAGCCAGAAAGTTGAAAGGGATAGAAATCAGCCCAAAAAGGCTAATACAATTACAATTTCAGAGCTGGAAACCACTCCTCTAGCGTTAGATAGGCAGTAAAATGCTCACCAGTCCCACTGGTAGGCAGTAGGACTTCCCTCTGCCACAGCAAGGTCTGGATAGCTCTGAGCACAGAAAATAAAGTCCTGAGACAAGCAAGGCCTGGGATATGGACTGGCTAGAAAAGGTGGGAAACGAGCAAACAAGATAGTATATATATTTTTTGTTGTTGAAACAGGCTAAACAATGCAATAATACAGTAAATAAACACAGAAAAGTCTAACACACTTGAGTGTGTAGTCCTAAACAGTAAATGCAATTAAAACTCTACAAAATTAGCAATTTAAAACTTTTTAAATGAAGCAAGGCAAGTGCACAACTGAAAAACGATTTAAGTGGCAGTAATACAACAGAATAAGTAGCTAGTCTACATATACAGAGAAGTCTATATATACAGAAAACCAGCGAAAACACACAAACCCTTCAGATGCAGTGCAACCTAGAGTACTTGAGTTGTAGCAATATTAAAGCAATTACAGTTATAATAAATGCTCTAAAATACACTCTATTTCCAAAATGTTTGAGAAGCACAGTCAGAACATAAGGAAATTCAGGCAAAAATTTTTATTTTTTTTGAAAGGGAAAAAGGTGAAACAGAAGGCCTTATCAAATAGTCTCTCTGCATTAAGTAGAATGAGCTAATGACACTAGACTAGTAGGAGTGTCCCAGATCAGATTTACAGTAGGGGCGGGCAACTGCAAAGCCACCAAGTATAACACAAAACACCAACAGGGAGGGTGTGTGGGGACACTAAAGCTATTAGCCTACAAAGCACTAGAGAAAGCCACAAAATTAAAGTTATTTGTAAAGATACAGAATGCTTTAACTGCAAATAAATCAGTTACCCATGCAGATTTCAATAAAAGTGCTGTATATAAATTGCTAGAACAATAAACTGTATAAATAATAAAAAAAACAGGATACTTATATATCTCAGCTAATAGTTGGAGTCTACACCTCTCATCCACTCTGCTCAGTGTGTATAGACAGAAACTCTCTCAAAGTTAGGGCTTAAATACCAGAAGAACAACTTTTTTTTTTTTTTTTACAAAAACACAAAAGAACCAGCCTCCACTAGCCTGCAGCTATTAGCCTACAAAGCACTAGAGAAAGCCACAAAATGAAAGTTATTTGTAAAGATACAGAATCCTTTAACTGCAAACAAATCAGTTACCCGTGCAGATTTCAATAAAAGTGCTGTATATAAATTGCTAGAACAATAAACTGTATAAATAATCGAAAAAAAAACAGGATACTTATATATCTCAGCTAAGAGTTGGAGTCCACACCAATCATCCACTCTGCTCAGACATCTAACTTATACCCCTTGCTTCCATACTTATAAGTGCCAACTTTATGTTGCTCATTAATAACCTTATCTATAGCTGTTTGAATACTAGCTTCACTATAGCCCCTCAATCTAAACATCTCACTAGTCACACTAATTTCTTTAAATAAGTCCATGTCAGTATTACACAGCCGTCTAAGTCTCATACATAACCCATAGGCAAGGAGACCAAAGTATGAACTGGATGACAGCTAGTCCCCATCAAATACTAATTACTATCAGCAAATTTTCTATGCACAGACATAAGTAAAGTATTACTGTCCTCCAAAATCAGATGTTATGTCTAAAAAAGTTATATCCTTGCCCACCTGTATGCCATCAAAGGAAAGTTGCATAACTTCTATAAACTGACCAACATAAGATATACCACCTTTACAAATAAAAACAAGATAATCTATAAAACGAAAATAACTAACTGCATAATTTTTTAATGTAGAAGGTATAGGACATCCACAGGAACAAACCACAGCTAGCAAAAAATCTTTAGATGATAAAAAGTCTCTCCACTGTTGTAGCATAAATCTCCTGGTGCAAACACAATTCTGTTAATCACACCATATAATCGAAAAAACACTTTTATTAACAAAAATGGTAAGCGCTTTCACCTATAAGGCTTCTTCAGACCAAACAAATACAAATGTGTGCATACATACAGCCTCTCTTATATAGGCCTCCTCATGAATTATTCATTGATTCAGTAAAATTACTCATGCTGACATCATTTCCTGAACTATAAAAATATATAAATATATATATATATATATATATATATATATATATATATATATATATATATATCGCTACATAAAACAGTATTTTTGTAATAATTAATGTTCTTACAAAATTCTTCCATGTTAAAAACAATCCTTAAAACATCTCTTGTCATTATGAAATTATCATGGCAGTATGTAAAGTCAGTAAAAAACATTTTCAAAAATTATGCCTTGCATCTAAATACAAAATATAAAAATATATTTGTAGGTGAAGGCTGAATAAATAAATAACAATTCACACACACACACACACACACATATATATATATATATAAAAGACATGAATAAATAAATGTACATATATAAAATATGTATATATAAAAAGTATGTGTGTGTGTGTAAAAGGGGGGATGGTTTATTTAATGGACTTCAGTCTCCTGTTTTGTAGGACCGGTTTGAGGGATACTTTATCATTGAGCCCCGGTCTCTTGTCTGCTCTAAGCTTTATGATCCATTTAGTCTCGCAGCCTTCCATGAAATTTTTAACATCTCCTCCTCTATAACTAGGAGTAATAACTTGTATGACAGTAAACATGAAACAATGTAGTGGGCCTGCTTCTAGTCCATGTCTGGCTAATGCATTATGTTCAGATTTTATACGTATGTGGTATAGATGTTCTCTCATCCTCTCTCTCAATTTCCTATCAGTTTTACCAACATAAAATGCATTGCAGAGTGTGCACCGAGCAAGATAAACCACATGTTCTGTCTGACAGTCTGCATTCATATAAAAATTGTGTTCTTGTAGTGTAACTGGGTATATAAAAAGAGTTCTGGTGTCTATGTGACTACAAAAGTTACATCTATTGCAGGGTTTCATCCCAAATATCATATTGTCAGTATTTATCTTTTCCATATTCCTTGGATAACACAAGAGCTATTTCAAATTCTTTCTGTTTTTAAAGAGGAAATTTGGTCATTCTCCTACTATTTCTTTGATATCCTCATCTAGGGTTAGAATATTCCAATGTTTCTGTATTATGTCTTTTAAATTATTAGTGTCTAGAGTATAAAACATTGGTATTTTCACCTGGTCACCTGTTTCTTCTCTCAGTACTTCACTCATTGAGGTACTTGCAATAGAAAAGTATGGACAGGCTCTAGTTGCCCATAATAGATTGGCTTCTTCAAGAGCAGTGTTAATTTCATTCAGTTTATAATTCCTGTCTAGGAGTCTTGTCTTTAGGTCCTGTAACTCATGTTCATACCCCTCCTGTGTTGGATTTAACCTAGATGCTCTCATGGCTTGAATTTTTGCTACATTCCTAAAAACATACCCTGGGTGCATGCTCTTCCTGTGCAACAATGTATTCCTGTAGCACGCCTGCCTGTGGACCCCTGTATTCAGCATACCATTCTCCAGTCTCTCAACATGTACATCTAGGAATGATATACTGTACCGTAAATGTTCCATTGTAAAACTCAGATACTCAGTAAGACCATTTACCTCTAACATAAACTCATGAGACTAAATGGATCATAAAGCTTAGAGCAGACAAGAGACCGGGACTCAATGATAAAGTACCCCTCAAACCAGTCCTACAAAACAGGAGACTGAAGTCCATTAAATAAACCCACCCCCCCTTTTACACACACAAACATACTTTTTATATATACATATTTTTATATATGTACATTTATTTATTCATGTGTTTCATATATATATATATATATATATATATATATATATATATATATATATGTGTGTGTGTGTGTGTGTGTGTGGGAATTGTTATTTATTCAGCCTTCACCTACAAATATATTTTTATATTTTGTATTTAGATGCAAGGCATCATTTTTCAAAGTGGTTTTTATTGACTTTAGATACTGCCATGGTAATTTCATAATGACAAGAGATGTTTTAAGGATTGTTTTTAATATGGAAGAATTTTGTAAGAACATTAATTATTACAAAATACTGTTTTATGTAGCAATATATATATATATATATATATATATATATATATATATATTTATATTTTTATAGTTCAGGAAATGATGTCAGCATGAGTAATTTTACTGAATCAATGAATAATTCATGAGGAGGCCTATATAAGAGAGGCTGTATATATGCACACATTTGTATTTGTTTGGTCTGAAGAAGCCTTATAGGTGAAAGTGCTTACCATTTTTGTCAATAAAAGTGTTTTTTCGATTATATGGTGTGATTAACATATGGTGTGATTAACAGATTTGTGTTTGCACCAGGAGATTTATACTACAACAGTAGAGAGACTTTTTATCATCTAAAGATTTTTTTCTAGCTGTGGTTTGTTCCTGTGGATGTCCTATACCTTCTACATTATTTTTATTTTTTACATCGCTGGAACATTTACTCCGTGGTGGTGCCACTTCATTTTACTTAATTTTTTAAGTGGATTCTTCATCTGTGGTCTTTAGTTAGGCTGGTGGGTCTATAATTTCCTAGATTGATGGACTCTCCACCTTTGTGCAAAGGGATGACAATGGAAGACCTCTCAACCATACCAAATTCTTCAGTATTTACTGGTTTTGAGGTGAAAATAATGGGGTGCCACAAATTCCCAAGTGGCACCTTTAATTTCTGAATTTCCGATTTTTTTTCCCAAATTTTTTTGGGGGTGAATTTTTGCTGATGTCATCACGTGCTGAGGGACAATGATGTCAGCTTTGTGAGCGGTCTGTCGGAATTTGGCTGAGAGCTGGAGGTGGTGTGTAGTACTGTCTGAATTTATTTATTTCTATGCAGCAAAGTGTGGGGGTGAGAGGGGCGGGCAACACTTCAATCAAGACATTAATTCCAGTCTGGTCACAATTTGCATGCATGCTGTCCTTCTTCCTGTCCACCCAATTTAAACTACAGTAAGTTTAAGTTTACTGGTTCTTATTGCTTGCTGTCCTGTATTGCTGCTGTAAGGAGGGTTCATTTCCAAGGGAAGGTGTGTGTAAGGAGAGTTTGCATGTAAGGAGATTGCAGCTGGTTCTTCTGAAATTTGCTGGTCTGTTCTGATTCTTTTGCTGCTGCTCATTTTAGTTCAGAGTGCAATTACTGGTATGTGTGTGAATGCCCCAGTTAGGTATAACTGGTAGTTAGAGTTACTCAAACTCAAACCCTGTACCTTAGGTACAAGGAGCAAGATCCTAAATTCTCTACCCATACCACCACTGCCTGTGATTCAAAGAGTTTACCAAAGTTTTATAGAATGTCTGGAATGTCTGGCTCATACTTGTGGACTGTTCCTTTTAAACTTTGTGTTTTTTTGGCAAATCCATGAGAACTGAATTCACTAAATAATGATAGCCATGAACTTGGTCAGCCATAGCCTACTGGTTTTTGCCTGCACCTCAAAAAAGTATATCCCAAACAACAGGATGCATGCTAATGAAAAACATTTTATTCTAGCAACTTTTCTAAGATTATAAAAGCAATGTTTAAAATGTGTCCCTGGTTTTGGGCCTTTGTCCACCCCCAATAAATTTTGGCTGTTTTCCAGATTTCTTATGCTGCATAGTTCTTCAGGGGGAGAGAAGTTTAGTGCTGCTTATGCCAAGTCTGTGTAAGTTTGTTGCTAGTAGCACAACAGCTAGAAGGCTTGCCTTTGATGCAGAAGGCTGTGGGTTCTGCTCCCACAGTATGTAGCTAGACTGCTGATACTGTACTGTGTTGGACTTTTAAAGGGGTGGATGATGCATGCACTCTTGAGAATGTCTTCTTTGGTGAAGATACCTAGTAACTATGAAACTGTTATCAGTTTGCTATCCATTCCCAATTGCAATATTACTAGCTTATCATTTTTTTAATGTAACATAGACAATTTATTCCTTAAGGGCAACCGGCACTTTATTTGTAGATGGAACAATGAAATATAAAGTTGCTTGCTAGCAGCAACCTCTTCATTAGTTACAGATCTCTTTAATGTGGAATTATTTAGATGACTTTTACTCTGCAGAGATTGTGTGTATTTACTGATACTGGTGTATTGTAGAAGTTTGAGTAGACTTTTATGATGGAAATGTTCTGAATTGGTCAGTTTTGTCATTATTGGTTCATACATTCTTTTTCATTGCTTACTGGAAAATTTTCATAGCAATAAATTTAAAACTTGCTCTAACAAGTGTGCTGAATTATACAAGGAATATAATTTAATACAATCAGGAAGGTGTATCAAAGAACACATGAATGTTTTGTGTGCGAGGGGCCTATTATTTGAAAACAGACCATAGGTAATTGTTATCCGCCACTGGCCAGATGCATTTTCTTTGAATGTGGGTTTCAATGCTGTCTTAATGAATGTGAGTTTCGAAGGCAGAGACGTTTTAATGCTAAGTCTATTTTCATTGTGAGACTGTATTGCTTTGTTTAGCAGATGTCTCTTAGTGTTTGTGTTATAAAATGTAAAATAAAAGTTTTAAATGAAATCCAAATAATTACTGTAGAGGTAAAGCAGTATGCACATTACAGTGTTTATGGTAAATGAGGCGAAATAGCAAAATAATGGGACATTGGAATGGCTACAGGGGGAATCTGTGTATGGGGGGCCCCATTTATCCATGATTTTGTGAGGGGGAAGGGCATCAAACTCAAAGACAGCCCCCGATGGTACAAACTCTACCTACACCACTGATCAGTAGGCAATGGAGAATGAATTTTGGAGGTCTTAGCAAACTATAATATTCTATTTAGAATATTGCCTACCAGTAAATGCCCTACTTTTACCACAAAACCTACATATTGCAAGTCACCAAAAACAAAACCCTAAGGTTAATCATCTTCTCCCTTCCCAGTGAACATCATTGCTACACATTTCAAAATAATTGGTTACCATTTACTACATCATCTGGGGGGGTCATGTTTTGGCTGTCTGTTCTTCAGTTTGCATTTGAAAGTTGGTATCCCACAATTCCATTGGAGTGGGTGGGGGTTACATAATTCTGTATGCAATTTTATGTTAATCATCATACAGATTTGTACCTATTTTTCATGGGTCTTTGTCCAGATTTTTGATGTTTCCAGGTTCAGAGATATGAACAGTGTCTGTCCTCCACTCAGCTGGTATGAAGCCGGTACTCAGACTTTGGTTGAATAGGGTGTCTAATGATGATGAACTTTCTGCCTGAGTTCATGTAGGATGCTGCCTGTGATGTTATCGGGTCCCATGGAGGCTGTATTTTTTGCCCTTGAGAGGGGAGTGATGACTTGTTCCCTAGAGATAAGGGGAGATGGGCCAGGTGCTGGGGATGTTCTGATTTACTGATGGGGGACAGAGGGAAGAAGTTTTCACTGAACATTTCTGCCAGCAGGTTGGCTATATCTATGGTATTTGCATATGTGGTGTCCTTGACCGCCAATTTTGAAAAGATCTGAGGGCTTCCTTTGAGATTGCAGACATATGTGAAGAAGGCCTTATGACTGTGTTTAGTAGATGTGGCCAGTTTGGACTCAAGGTTTGCTTTGGAGGATTACACAAGTGCTCTTATTTGCTTGTTCAGGATAAGGAGAGATTGCTTCCAGTTAAGTACCTGCTTCTTTTTGGTCCTGGACAGCAATTTTTTTCTTTTATTATAAAGTTTATTTATTTCAGATGTCCTCCAGACATGTTTACTCTTCCTTGAGGAGGAGAATTTTGTCCTGTTGGGTATTCTTGATTCCATGCAGCTATATAAATACTTGTATAGTACTTTGGAGTAGGTTTGGACATTTGTGCCAGTTTCTATGGAGAGGGAGGGGGCTGTAAAGCTGTTTATACCTTCCTTCAGGAGGTTGTAATCAGCTTTGGAGAAGTTTTTATGCTTGACCCTAGCAAGGGGGAGGGGGGGTCAGGGGAGATGATGACTTCGAAAGTGACCACTTTGTGGTCGGATCTTACCAAGGAGAATGACACTGTAGAGATGCTGCAGTGATTACTCATGTTGGTTAATAGCAAGTCCAAGATCTTATCATCTTTTGTGGGGGTGTTAACCAGCTGGTCCAAGGCATTTGCATTGAAAAAATGAAGGAATCTCTGGGCATGTGTGTTTTGGCATGAGTAGTTCTTCTGATCTATGGTTGGATAGTTAAAGTCACCCAGGATCAGGGTAAAGGGTTGAATCTTAATAGATTCAAAGAGGTCCAGATAGGTGGAGTGGGCATCTTGAGCCAAACTTGGGGGCCTGTACCTATCTATAATTTGAATACGGGTCCTGTCAATGGTTAACTGCACCTGGAGTGTCTCCTGTAAGTCATATAGTTTGACCAGCCTGGAGGGGGCTATGTCTTTAATATATATTGAAACTCCACCTCATTTTGCTTTGCTGCCCATGGTTTGGGGTCTGAAAGTATGATAGGACGAGTAACCTGGTATGGTTGGGGAGCTCTCCGCAGCTTTGATCCAGGTTTCTGTGACTGCACAAATGTCCGCATCTTCCAGTGTTAAGAATGCTTGCAATGAGTGCAGTTTCATGTTTAGACTCCTAGTGTTTAGCAACATGACCTTTAATTTGTGTTTTGATGAAATTTTCATGTTGGCAGTTTTGACCTTATGGCATTGCCTAAAAAAGGCACTATGGGGGAGACAAGAGTCTTTGCCAAAAGCCTAAAGCCCAAGGGAGACAGATGCAGGCCATCTCTGGAAAAGCATCATGGTCTGTTCATCATGTCTTTCCAGGCTGTCAGGTACTGGATCCCATTGGAATGACACCAGAAACTAAGCCAATTGTTAAAGTCAATCATTTTCTGTTTGTATTGAGGCATCATTCTGGGTGACGGTAGAATGATGCTTAAGGCTGACATACTTGCCTGGGACACATATTCAGCAAGCTCAATCATGTCTCTCTTCATATAGTCCAGGGAGGTACGTTTCAAGTCAATCACACCAACATGGAGTATGACAAAGTCAAAACAGTACCTGTTATTGAGAGACTTAAGTGCATATGTGATATGGCTGATTCTGGCTGACAAACAACTAACCGTGACTTTCTCCTTATCCAGTCTGGTCAAAGCACATCTGTGTGTCTTACAATGGAGTCTTCTATGACTAATATGTTGGGTTTATGGTTAGGCCTTAGAGGCTGTGAGACACAGGTGTGTGGACTATGTGTGGTGTGTGGTGTAGTGGGCTGTGGAGTTTGCATGTACTTTTGCCTCGGAGGTCTCTTTTGATATGGTATGTTTTTGTTGAGGACCTCTGCATATGTGGGTGTGTGTTGTGTAGGTGTGGGTGATGTTTGAGGTTTGGTGTTTGTGTTGACAACCTTCTCAGTGCCAGATATACTGGCTTGTGAGGGAGAGAGCATAGACTCTAAGTTCTTAATGTAATTGCATCTCTCACAAATTGTGTTCCTAGGTGGTAGTAGTAGATGGTTGTCTGTGCATATCACGCAGTTGCTACACTGTCTCAGGATGCCCATATCAACCAGACTGGCAGGAGAAACCGTAGGAAATTGTCTATCCATAATTGTCAGAATCTGAGGGGGAGATGCCAGACAGAGCTAAGGGGGTAAAGGGTGGAAGGTCTAAGATGAGTACTACTAGGTGATCACACAAGTACTACTAAGGCAAATTTGTAGATGGAATACCTCTAACTGCATAAAAATCATGCAGCTGCAGTGTGAGACATGCAAACAATCCCAAACTAGCTCAAACGTGGGGTTTATGTACCACAGAAAATATAATATGCTAGTAACAGAGAAATCTAGTCAGTCTTGCTAGCCTTTGCTATCTTTATCAATCAGCTTGTGCCAGACAGGGTCCAGGCAGCCCTGCTACTCTCACTAGCAGGGAAGATAGGCCCCTACCAATGCAAGATGCCTGCCAGAAACACAGAAGGCAAACACAAGATGGCTGCCAGAACCACAGAAGGCAAAAACAAACAGCTCTAGATGCAGCAAACATGTATCCAGACTATGCTATTCAGTGTAAGGGTTAAGAATACAGTAAAACTCACAAAAAACCACAGATTAACCACTTACAGACAAAAACAGAACTCATAGTATGGAAAAATACTGTTAAACAGTAAATGAAATGCAGTAAATGCAGTTAAACAGTAATGAATTACACTAAATAGCAATGAAATACAGTCAAATAGTAATGAAATACATTTAATTAGTAAATTGCTTTAAAACAGTATAATTGTGATAAATTAACTATAATGCATATATAAAAATGATAGACAAGTGCAAATGAAATAAAATAAGTGAAAATAAATGAAAAAGCACTTAGATTGGTCTTGGAGCCTCAGAAATTTTGTAAAACATCTCACAGATGATGCACCTCAGCAGAGCTTCATTCAAACAAACCTAGTTGGGAGGAGTGTGAGGAGCACAGCCTTTTTTTGTCTTGATGTGTGTTTCGCTGATATGGGGCTTCGATATTCTGAAGTAGACCCACATATATGCATATATATATATATATATATATATATATATATATATATATATATATGTGGATCTAGGACATATACCCGACTGAACAAATCACCGAACATTAAAATCGCGCTCACTAAACACCGAACAGTACAACACTTGAAAATGCACATCAACGAATATCAAAACACCGAAAACAGTAAAATGGCAGACAAGTGCAGAAGCATCCCAGTGTTCTGATGATTGCTCAAAATAATGATGCTGAGCCGAAGTTATAAATAAAATATATCCATCTTCTGTTCACTTCACTTGCTGGGGATTGTCTATTCTCAAACTTTGTAGGTAAAATGTGGAACTCCCTATCGACCATGCTCACCTCAGAACCTTCACTCCTACAATTCAAAAAAAAGCTTAAACCCCATCTCAATACTCTCTGGCAATGTCCCTGTTCCAAACCTGATTAACCACTATCATTTACCCTTCTCTTACCTCACTATCCTTAATCGCTTTTTAACAAGGCGCCTCGCCTTTGTAACTGACCTATGTTTTTTTTTATATGCTGCCGTTATTTTTTTTTCCCAAGATGTGATGTATCTTTATATTGTATTTAGAACTCAACTATCTTCCTTTTTTGCATTAACAATGTTCATATGTCTGTTATGTACCTGGAGCTTTTCTCCCCGGGCCTCCGCTGAAAATGGACATGTATCCAGTCGGACTCTCCCGGTTAACAAATATAAAATAAATAAATAAATATGGTAATTTCAGAAAAATGCAAATATTAGAACTGCAAATAAACATTTAGTAATTTATGTTTATATTTTTAACAGGTTAGTGACAGCTTTTATATACTGCATACTTGTATAATCATCTTTGTTCTGCAATATGACTTGAAATCGCTCTTCTCTACAGACGAGCTTCCTCTTCTTTGCAGTAGGTGGACAAGCAGCAAACATCTGACAGCGAATCTCATCCACTCTATTCTGTTCGCGAGACACAGCCTGAAGTATACTATATAAATCGAACAGATGTTTACCAGCTATACAGCGTAGCCTCCTGTGCCATGCTTCTATAGCATTTTGCGTTCTAGGCAAGTTCAGTTCGTTAACTATGGATATGTTCCAAAAATGCACCAGAAACAGAGGAGGGAATCTCATGCCACTTGACATCCTAGTTTTGAATAATCTAGGCTTCCCCAACAAGTACCATTTTGAAAAATACTTTAATAAAGGCTTGCCTTCTAAAGGGAACTCATCCTTTAACACATTAAATGTCTCCAGAACTTTATCCTCTACAAGAAATGCTAAAGCTACTAACTGCTTTACACGCTGCTGAAAGTGAATCTCAGAATTATAAAGTGATGATAGTCCTAAAGTTTGAATTTTTCGCTAAATATTCCTTCTGTAATGGAAGAAACAGCCTTTACAAACAATGCCACTAATGTTACGATTTACACTTAGTATGGCTGCAGGCTCAAAGTCACATACGATGAATGAATTCTGTGTGCTGTTCCTTGGCCATAAAGCACTGAATTTGTTGGGTAATAAAATCTAACTGCCAGGGAAACAAATTCTTATAGAGCATATCGCTGGATTTCATCCAAACCCATTGTGGAAGCTCAGTAGCACAGAGATGGAATGGCAGAAATGTTTATTAAGGCATTCATTATGCAGAAGTGTAAGGATGATTTTTTTATACAAGAAGAGACACTTGGAAAAATAAATGTACTTAGTTGTAGTGTCCTGTAAAAGTACAAGTTAGTGTTATGCAACCATCAAGTTCCAGGTAAAAATATCACACACCTGATGCCAGCTGTAGCTTGCTCCACCATAGAAGAAATTAGGTTATAGCATATCGCTGGCATAGTTTTCTTTCCATGCTTATGTTACAGGTCAGTTAATTTCTGCTGGCATTTTAGTACCATTTTACTTGCCTTCATTTTCTTATTAAGCAGAAGTGGGGGAAACGAGAAACACAGGTTAATGTTTTATGAGCAAATGTGTTGATTAATAAATGGAAGATGCCCATAATGAACATCTGCTGTGCCAGCACATGGCATTGTTATTGTGTATAGAACAGTGGGTATTTTTTAGCACTTTTTTTACCCCTACGATTTCATAATTTGCAGATTACTTCAGAGCTTGGTGAGATTATTGTCATGCCATGTCTGATTAGTTGTCAGTGTCGTTATCTTAAAAGATTCTCAGATTAAAGATCTAAGCTATTTATTTATTTATTTATTTTTGTTAGACAGTAGTATTGGCCCAGTGGCTTCCCTTCCTGCATTTAGTTGACCCATTCAATATTTCATGAAAGCAAGAGGCATCTGGCCCATTTATTTACCAGTGGAGTTGAACATCAGGTGTTTTGAAGTGTCAACTCAAATTCAGTAAAAAACTCAAATATACCCTCCCACATCAAATTATATGCACAATATGATTTTTTATTCATCAGACAATAAAGAAGAGGTATTCTTTTACTGTATGCACCATATTTTACAACAGAGTGACATTCTGCACCTCTTTGGAAGTATGTACCGTCCATAAGCCATATTTTAGTTACACTTAAATCTTTTAGGTCTGCGTTTGTAGTAAGCAATACAACTTTTGTTTGATTAACAGCATCTGTTAATAATTTCTTTAAAAACTTTCCATCTTTTAAAGGAAAACTTTCCACGTTAATATCACTGAGACACAAATTACTAGTATATAAACCACTCCTACTCTTGGAATGTACTCGTTTAACTGTTTGTAACATAGATCACCTGTTAGGCAAATAAGCAGCACATTCTAATGAAGTGCAAGCTATAGTGTCATCCACAATAACACAAGGAGAATCTCTAGAAAACATCGCTCTCTGTTTTAACTCATGTCTAACACGATACTTCTCTACTTCTTCGGGCTCACCAGAATGATAATGTTCTACAGATTTAACAAGTTCTTCACCAGACATCACTGAAATAGTTACAGCTCTACCCTTATATTTGTCTGTAACCTTGTACTTACAATTCCAGTACTTCCTTGTTTTTGTTTTCTTTTCAAGTTGATATATATAACCATCCATCAGTAGTATTTCACCACCTCTTTGAGATGTTCCCATCTCATACACTTGTCCCAAAACTCCAGGTGGTAACCTGCAAATATCCACTATTGTTTTTAGATCATGAGTACATCAAAATACAAAAGGGAATGCTATTTAAAGGAGAACTGACCGTTTTTATTTCTATACTAACTTTCGGTTAATGGCAATTCTATGAATTGCGTTTTCATGCATAATACAATTCGGGTTATAGTGAGCATGATTTTAACGTTCTGTGATTTGTTCAGTTGGGTATATTTCCTAGATCCATATATATATATATATATATATATATATATATATATATATATATATATATATATATATATATATATATATATATATATATATATGATTCTCAGCTTGGGTTTGGGAGTGCCTTCTGTGTGGAGTCTGCATGTCCTCCCCGCGGTTGAGTGGGCATTCAAAGGACATGCAATGAATGGGCGTCCTTTCGTTGAAGGTTGGGCATCGGGCTGGCAACTCGACAACATAAAAACCAACTGCCAGTCATTAGCCGACCGGAGTTCCACTGTGGCGACCCCTAACCGGGAAAAGCCAAAATACAAACAACAACAACATATATACATATATAAATATACACATATGAGTTAAACATGATTGAAAGCAGTGTATTGGAATTGATCCCCTTCAATAGCCATAGCAAAGGACTTCTGTAAGGAGTCTGTATACCAAGTGTGGGACATGGGGACATACTAACTGCAGAAAACATCATAAAAGCCACCTTGGAGATTTGATGGGTCAAGTGTCGATCATTATTTCTCAGTCAGATGCAGTTCAGTAAGCTGCAGGTCAGTCTTTTGACATAGACTGATATTTATATAATTTTATTCATGCATGTGTGTGTGCGTGTATGTGTGTGTGTGTGTGTGTGTGTGTGTGTGTGTGTGTGTGTGTGTGTGTGTGTGTGTGTGACAGAGAGAAAATGTGAGACATACAGTTTTTCAGGTTTAATCAAGTTTATTTACAAGGAAAAATGAAAACTTCATGTTTTTGCCAAAATGTAGAGAGTAACAGAAAATGTAAATTATTATTCCAAGAATTCCTTTCTATAGACATTCTTGGGTCTTTGTCTTTATGCCATCTCACAGTAATCTGAAATACAATATTATTTACAGTAATGTAAGTCCCAAATCAAGTAGATAATTTCAAAGACATCCACAAGTTTTGTTTTTGTTTGTTTTAAACAAACAGGATCATAGCTATCTACACTTTTGTATCTTTTGGATATATTTCAAAATAATTCTAGCAGGGACCCCTTGCAACTAATGCCATCATTTTCTGAAAGCTCATCACTCAACTCAGGAACCAGAAATCTACTTTCTGTGGTTAGTAGCACTAATACATTGCTACAGGCTTTTGCTCACCATTAATTACCATTGGAATAATTTGCCTGCCAGGCTCAGCTTTTCCTAATACACCATCTTATTTGATCATAGCTATGTTTTTTCCTGACTCAGCAGTAGTGTGTTTTCCTGGCTCACCAGTCAATATGTTTAACTTTGACCCTGACTCTTGTGTTAAGAGACTGAGATCTATGCTTGTACATTGCTGAGTTTTGTCAATATTTGCAGTACTGTGGTCTATGTAATGTTGCCATGTTTAAAGTCAAGTTGGCAGTCTGAGAGATATTTAAATAAGTGTATTTTAATTGTATACGTGTTCACAAGTTAGCAAAAGTTTAATCTAAATAAATCTTGATTATTCTTGTTATACTTTGCATAATCTTGTCACATATTATTATTTTTTTAATTATCACACTTGTGTTTTTGAGTGGTGGTATCCCACAATCCTTTTGCGAGTAGCAGGATTTATGCTATTCCGTATGTACATTTCATGTTAAGCAGCTGTCCAGAGTTTTGGCCAGATGGCCCTTGTTTCCCCTTCACTTTGTGCAGGTTTTTGATGTTTGCAAGTTGAGAAGTATACTGCAGATGAATTACATTGCTGCTTGTGCTTCTTAAACAGGTTTTCTTTTCACAATGTATTTATATTTCTTGGCTTATTCTTTTTACTTTTTTCAGGATGGTACATTGACTTCTGGTGAAACAAATTCACATCTGCTGGACATAAGTCAACATGTTCCAGTCAGGAAAAAATGATAACATTTGCAGCCATAAAACAATCTACTCACCCACTAACAGAAAAGTATACAATTGTTTTGTGGGGTCCTTTAATTAATATGGTAATTGCATAGAGTATGCATCCTGGTTAAAATGCTAATGCTGTCTCGTGGTACAAGAAATACTCCTATTTTTACAATTCGGTGTTCGGAAAATGCTTCTAAAATAGTAATAGTACTCAGTGCATGGCTTTTTTACATAAAGCGTGACTCACCAGATTAATATTTCATTAAGAAAGTAATAGAAAGTAGTACAAGTAAAATGTAGTGGCAATCACAAAGCAACGATTACAGTAATTATGAGCACTGTCACTTAGTTAACTATGCAGTACTGAATCTCTGCTAGAATTTAATACATTTTCATGAATGCATATGTGTTAACTCAAAGCTGCCCAATTCAAGCTGTGAAACTGAATCCTTACCATCTCTTATAAATACATGAGCCAGACCCCATATTACACCATAACAAGTGCAAAGCTTGCCCTCTGTAGTTGACTGAAGTGTAAATAAGGGCTTTGTTAAATATGTACACCAGCTACCTGCTGCTCTACTCCAACATGAAGTGTCAGATGTACAACCGTGCAGTCAGTCTTCATTTTCATGCTTAAGCCTAAGGACATGCAAATGTTTTATCAATGAATATTAGATGGTGAGATATAGTGACTGTAAGTAAAAACAAAATTATTGTAGCAAGTACAATGCTGTAGACATTCTGAATATCTACCATAAAATTATGAAATTAATGGAGCAAAAAATATAAATGAAATAAATAAATTTAACTTCAGTTGTAGATTATCACAAATACAGCCAAGGGTGCCCACAGGCAGGTGCAGTGGGGTGCACTTGCACCCCCCCTGGAACTGGCTGGCCAGTAGATTAATTTTCTTTAAAAAAAAATGTTTTTTTTTAAGGGAGTTCTTCTTTACGAATGCCCTTTGGGTCCAGTCGCACAGATTCTTCTGCATCTATGTGACCGATAGTTTACATCTTCATCTCCCACTCCCACATGGAATTTGAATTCCAGAAGATGTTTAGACTGCAGATGAAGGGAAAAGAGAGAGGTAGGTGTGTGTATGTGTGTGTTTAAGTGTTTAAGAGTTTAAGCGGTATGTGTGTGTGTGTGTGTGTGTGTGTGTGTGTGTGTGTGTGTGTGTGTGTGTGTGTGTGTGTGTGTGTGTATGTGTGTGTGTGTGTGTGTGTGTGTGTGTGTGTGTGTGTGTGTGTGTGTGTGTGTGTGTGTGTGAACAAGGTAGGGGTATGTGGATGTAAGAAGTAGGTAGTTAGGGGTGTGTATGTGTGTATGTAAGAAGGTGTGTGTGTGTGTGTGTGTGTGTGTGTGTGTGTGTGTGTGTGCGTGTGTGCGTGTGTGTGTGTGTGTATGTGCGCACACGCGTGTGTGTGTGTGTGTATGCGTGTGTGTTGTTAAGCTGTAATTGAGTGGAACTGCTTTTGTCACATATGTCACTACACATAACATCAGTTAGTTCCAGTCCTCTCGTGTCATATGCAGTGCGATCTGCCAAACAATTATAGCACTTCCCAATTGCTGGAAGATAGTCAAATCACAATGAGCTGACAACTGCAGCTCCTTCCCATCACTACTCACTACCTGGCATCCAAGTTATTAATCAAACTCAAATCTTTTAGGTTGCAGTCAAAGCTCCATCCATCTCCATGGAGCCAAGATCATTTTGCAACAAGTCCTTTTATTTTATGGATTTGCACAGTAAATCAGTTAGAGAGACTCTTGAGCTCAGTCCACATTTGCTTGAACAAGCTGGCTTAAGATTGGCATTTACTCAAAGTTTCATTGCTGACTTATTTTTAGAGAAGAAATGTATTTGCTTATTTAGTGGATGGTCTGAGCTTAGCACACATTGAAAAAAGTGTATGACAAGTAATGCATTGCCTTTTAATGATTGTTATTCTTTGAGATGCACTGACCCCTTAATGAAAATGAAAAATATGTCATATTTGGTTGTAAGCTGAGCAGATTTCATACATGCATTCTGAGAATATGTGTACTCTATTATTTATGAGCTCTTATGACCAGGCAAGTGTGATTAAATCTTTTAGGTAGTAAGAATTCATAATGGACCCCACTAGAAGAATATTGTAAATGTATATAAATTAATACATAAACATTGTAAATTAGGGTTATTGTTAACTATGCATAAAGTGCAATGAATGAATGACTTAGTTTAAAAATATTTTGCTGTGTTTTCATAAATGTTATTTAAACTTTGCTGTTTGTCAGCATGTGCCAGCATCAATAAGCTTTCAAATGAACTTTCAAAAGAACAATGTGATCCACTGTGGACTGCCCTTAGTTCCTCCTAGCCTTGTCTGTTTCAGTGCACAGCATTTTTGAGGGCTAGAAATCAGCCATCTTATCTCCCTTTAAGTCTAGCCACAAAATTTTAATTTTGAGTTCCTTCACAATCTTTCTTTTTCAGTAATTGCCCCCAACACACGCACGCACACCCACACACACACACACACACACACACACACACACACACACACACACACGCATGCATATGTACACATATGTACAGAGAAATTCTAAATGACTTTGGAGACACTCCAAGACAAAGTTACTGCCTCTAAGCCCCCTACTCGTGGTTTACATAGGTAGATGTGGCAAAAGAATCTTTTTTGTCTGTTTTTGTAAATAGAACTAGATGTCCACAGCTCTAATTTTAAGTGTTAAAAACTCCTTCTATTTAATTACACCAAATATGCATTGCACAGTAATAGCCTTTAGTTTTAGTTTATTATGTTTGAACAGCAGTAGCATCTCTAATAATCCTCTTAATATTAGTAAGCTATGATGTGGGGGGGGTCTCTGTGGAAATCAGAATGCTTGGAATTACCTTAGGTATGAGGTTACCTAGGAATAACATTTAGCTCATTTTGGTTTAATCATATCAAAAGGCTTCCATCCATTTTCTAGACTGCTTGTCCTGATGAGAGTCACCACAGTAATAGAATGCTGAACAGGGTAGACCAGATTTTCATATCCCCAGCAATACTCCCCAGGTCATTCTGTGTGTTCACCAGGCATTCCCAGACAAGCTAAGAGATATAACCCCTCCGATGTGTCCAGAGTATGTCTTGGAACTTTCTTTAAGTAGGCTCTGCCAGGTATACATCCTGTGAAAGGGACCTTTGGGACAAAGTCACAAGGTTCACAAACCATCTTATCTGACTCCTTGTTAATGGAAGGAGCTGTGGCTGTATGCTGAGGCTCTCCTGGATTGTAGAGCTTCTCTCTCTATCAAGGTCAATGTGCCAGATACTCTGTGAGGGATTCATATTTACGCTACCTTTACCTGTGACCTCATTCTTTTGGTCACTACTCAAAGTTCACAGCCATAGGTGAGGACAAGGACACTACTGCAGTCTAGCATCTTAAAGCAGAGTTAGTAGCACAGTAGATAGCATGTTTCCATCTTGATGTATAGGGCTGTAAGTTCTACTCCCACAGCATGTAGATGTGTATTTTAAGAAGGTGGAGTGCTGCAGTCCTGAGTATATCCTCCTTTGGATGAGATGCCTAGTAATGAACCTGTTTTTAAGCTTGCCACCCATTCCCTATTGCAATATACCAGCTTACTATTTTTTTAATGTAACATAGGCAATTTATTTTTTAAGGGCATGCAGGCACTGAATTTGTAGATGAAACAGTGAAATATAAAGTTATTTTCTACAACAACCTCTTCATTAGTTTCAGATCTCTTCAATGTGGAATTATTCAGATGAGTTTTACTTCTCCAGAGATTGTGCATATTGACCAATATTGGTAGACTGTAATGCTAGAAGTTTGAGTGGCCTTTTGTGGTTGAAATGTTCTGAATTGGGCAGTTTGTCATTATAGGTTCATATGTTTTGTTTCATTGCTTACTGGAAAAATGTGCAAAACTATAAATTTAAAACGCACTCTAACAAGTGGTGCTGTATTATACAAGGGATATAATTCAATTATTATATATTATAATTAATACAGTCAGGAAGGTGAATCAAAGAACTTTTACATGGTTCTAAAAATGTGTGCAAGGGGCCTATGATTTGAAAACAGCCCTAAGGTAAACTTAACCTGCCACTGGACAGATGCATTTTTTTTTTAATGTGGTTTCAATGCTGTTTCAGTGAATGTGAGTTTCAAAGGTAGAGAAGATTTAATGCTAAGTCTGTTCTCATTGTAAGACTATTGCTTTGTTTAGGTTTAGCAAGTGTCTATTAATGTTTGTGCTATAAAATCTGAAATAAAAATTAAATCCAAATATCTGTAACCATTGTAGAAGTAAAGCATAAAACAGTATGCACACTGAGAGCTTATGGCAACTGGGGAGAAATAACCAAGGAAAGGGACACTGGAATTTGTGTGTGTGTGTGTGTGTGTGTGTGTGTGTGTGTGTGTGTGTGTGTGTGTGTGTGTGTGTGTGTGTGACTGTGAGTGTGTGTGTGTGTGTGTGTGTGTGTGTGTGTGTGTGTGTGTGTGTGTGTGTGTGTGTGTGTGTGTGTGTGTGTGTGTGTGTGTGTGTGTGTGTGTGTGTGTGTGTGTGTGTTTGTGTGTGTGTGTGTGGGGGGGGGAGTCCCTGGGTTTGCACCCCCCTGCAAAAAACCTGTGGGCTTCCCTGAATGCAGCAACGTATACAAATTGTGCAATTGTCTAATTTGATAACAGCAACTATAAAACTGTACAGTTGAATAATACCAACACAGTAGCTATGACCATCCAACTCTTCAGAATAAAAAGATACAAATGAAACCAGTCACCAGTTGTTAATTAACAACTTAATTCCCTCATGCAAAATTTCCAGAGCTATACTTATTAAAATATATACTGTCCAGCAATAAAGTTAGTCAAATACTTAGCACCTTAATGCAAATAACTACAAAAGATGAAACTCTGAGATTACTTTTGATATATCTCCCAGAGCTTCTTCATAGTATAAAGTAGATCAAAACAAGAAGTCAACATAGGAAATAACCACAGACCTGATTTTGCATAACCACTGAGTCCACAGCACAGGCTAGAAAATAAAACGACGAACGCTAACATTGTAAGCATGTGACAAAATGCCAGCAGAACATTCTGAGATACACAATTTGAAGGTTAGCAGCACCACTCCCGACAGCACTAATTATAGCAGATTCAATATAATCAGATAATTCCAAAGTATAGTCCAGATACTACAGATTAGCAAAAAGGAGCAATTTTCTAACAAGAAATAGAATGGAAAAATGAAAAAGTCTGTAAAATAAGGTAGAATCTCTCCACATTTCACCAAAACTAAAGACAACACTATAGCAGCCAATACAAGGAACCACAGTTTCAGTTTCACTTTGGAAAATACAAATGAGCTATACCCACTAAATTATTTCTTGACTGCCCACTGGCAACCATCATGAACAACAGATTAAACAAACTGCATACAGCAAGTATTTTTTCCTCCATTGTACATGTCCTTATTTTTTTGCTTAGTAACATGGGAAGTTCAGTGGTGCAGATCCTATTTTCGGTAAAGATTTGTGAGAAAAGCTCCTAAGGTTAAAATACATACAAAGAAAAAAATGTTATATATGTTTTTGTTACAGTGTAGTCACAGGCTGCAAAGCAGTCACGCTGCATATCAGTTAAAATAGTAGATGATGCTACAATTATGAGTACAGAAAAAATGAAAACTGTTTTAGTGAATGCAAACAGCATATAATAAAAGGACAGTCAAATAAAAAAATATATATAGGACATTAGATAAGAATTTTTATTTATTTATTTATTTTACATTTGTTGACCGGGATAGTCCAACTGGATACATGTCCATTTTCAGCGGAGGCCCGAGAAGAAAAGCTCCAGATGTACATACAAAGACTATTACATATAAGTGTAAAAATGCAAAACATTTAAGCTTAATCTGTAAGATGTAAGTTTACATATTAGATAAAAATCTATTATAATCTTTTTTAAGGCTCAAAACAGTATATGATAAAAACATTCATAAAATTCATACTTCAAAACATTCATAAATTCATACTCCATCAGTTTAACAATTAATCCCTTGCTATTAGGTTGTAGACAAAAACTTGGGATGTAGTCAAAGTAGAGGAAGATGACCTGTCGTAGCATACATGCATGTAGTATTAGTTAGTCTGGATTGGTGCATGGACACAGCCAGTGTAATTTGAAGTACTTTATTAGATTATTTTTCCTGAATTGCATTGGGGAGACTTCTGAAATAAGGTCAGCAGTAAGGGAGTTCCAGGTTTTGCCCACAGAGTTGGCGAACAGTGATTCTCCAGCTAAATTATTAGCTTTGAAAGTTTGAACTAAGAGTTTGTCAGATGAGCATAGTACCCTAAGGTTACTATAGGGAGTTATTAGGTTAACAAGTGTGGGCGTATTTTC
This sequence comes from Protopterus annectens, assembly GCF_019279795.1. Lineage (NCBI taxonomy): Eukaryota > Metazoa > Chordata > Ceratodontiformes > Protopteridae > Protopterus > Protopterus annectens. Next base: position 1,128,745,780 of record NC_056739.1, read on the forward strand.
AGGCTGATAGAGAATCTTGTGAGCAACTATCAGTTGATTGACCAGAAGTAGATTAGGTAATTCAAGCCACCATAAAGAGTTTAGGTTGAGACAGTGATGGGTTCTGAAAGCTGTGCTAGTGGCAAATCTGGCAATGGTATTATAGCAACTAGATAGCTTTTTAAGGTTAGTCTTACTCAACTTTGTAAATAAAGGTGAAGCATAAAGAAGGGTGGAGAGAAGGTGTGTTTGGGCAATGACAGTTCTAGCTAGTGGAGTTAGGAAGGGCTTAATCCTATAGAGAGATCCAAGTTTTTTTACTGACAGTCTTAACAGTTTGACTAATGTGTGCATCAAACTCGAGGTTATTGTCAACTGTTACTCCTAAATGTTTGGTAGAGGGGTCAGGAGAAATGATGGTCCCATTGTTAAACCTTATAGTAAAGGCTGGTAAGGGGTCTCTACTGTTCGGGGAGCAAAGTAATAGTTTTGTTTTATTAGGATTTAACAAGAGTTGTCTGTTAAGGAGCCAGTCTTCTACTTGTTTAAAGTGGCTTGGGAAACTATCGGAAGGTCACTGGGAGTGGTGGCTGAGCATATTAAAGTTGAGTCATGTGCATATTGGACGCAGATTGCATCTGGGATGACCTTATGCAAGTCATTAATAAAGATAGAGAATAGGAGAGGTCCTAGTCCCTGGGGAACTCCAAGGGTGATGGGTAGTAGGGTAGATAATTTGTCCTTCCATAAGACAGCTTGGTGTCTACTATTCAAATATGATTGGAACCATTTGAGAGACTGATTGTCAAAGGAGATGGTTTTTAGTGTTAGTATGAGAAGTTGATGGTTAACCATATTGAAGGCCTTTGAAAGATCCAGAAAGAGGGCAGAGGAGAGTTTGTTATTGTTCCAATTTTGGTTAATGACATTAGTAAAGGTGAGGAGGGCTGAGTTTGTGCTATGCAATGGCCTAAAACCATGCTGAGTGTTAGTCAGTAGATTGTTCTTGATAAGGTAGCTCATGAGTTGTTTGCAGATACATTTTTCCATTATTTTTGCTAGGAGTGACAGGATAGCTATAGGTCTATAGTTAGATAGTCCAGTGGAGGTGCCCCCTTTTTGGTGAGGGATTACATGGGATGTCTTCCAAATGGAGGGGATGGTAGCCTCAGATATAGTTTTGTTAATCAGGATGGTGACTGGATAAGCTATGACTTCTGCCACTATTTGAAGGTACTCAGCAGGGAGTAGATCTGTGGATAGGGTGGTTGGTTTTAATTTCTTGAGTAGAGTTGTGATAAGTGAGGTAGGAACTGGTTCAAAGTTAAAGGAGATTTGGGAGCAAGGTAAGGAATCAGTAGGGTTTGGGCATTCAGGCGGTAGTTGGCTAGCTAGCTGTTGAATGGTTTCTGTAAAGAAGCTATTAAAGGCATTGGCTACTAATTCTGGAGGTTTTTGGTTCATGACTCAGAGGGGGGGGGGGAGTGGAGGACTGACCTGGATGTAGGAGTTTGTTTACTCCTGTCCAAAATTTCTGAGGATGGTTTGGTGCTTCTGTTGTAGATGACAGTAGTAGTTTTTTATCTGTTATTATGGCTTTTTTTAGCATCATTCCTTAGTTGTCTATATCTAAGTTGGTCAGAGGGGCTTTTGTGGTATGCCATGTTATCCAGGCTTTGTTTCTAAGTGACATTTTTTTGTCTGGTTTCTTTATAGAGCCATGGGGTGCCTCTTGCTTTCATTCTAGTCAATCAAGCTGGTGCATGTATGTAAAGGATGGCTAGGAATTTGGTATTAAAGTAGGTTATGGCCTCTTCCAGTGGAAATGCTTTAGAACTGACCAGTTGCATGCTTTGAGTTCATTTTTAAAATTAGCAAGGTTGAATTTCTTGCTGTTTCTTATAGTTTAGTAAGTGGGTTGATTAGGGACATCAGCTTTGTGCCTGATTATATAGGTAAGAAAGTGATCACTTATGTCATCAGGCAGGGTCCCAGCGTTATACATATAGTGATCACTTTTAATGAGTATCCAATCTAGGGTGCTTTTTTTATCGTTGGGTTTCCCAAGTCTAGTGGGGGAGGATATGACCTGCTTGAATCTGGAAAGGTTTATATGCAGAGTAGGGGGATCTGTAGAGCAAGAGTACCAATCTATATTAAAGTCACCAAGCACAATAGTTTCTTGGGGGTAGTTATCTGACAGCCAGCAAAGAAAATCTTCAAGGGAGCTTGTGTTATTACCTGAAGATGACGAATAGTACATAATTAATGGAGTGATACATATTAATGACATCTAACAGAGTGGGCACAGAAAAGTGCATTTTGTGAATTAGGAATTAACATCAGCATCACAGACTTCATTAAGTCCATTAACTCATTCACTCCAGTGGAGATCAGGAAGTTTGCACTGCAACTTCCAATGGGCGGATCCTAAGCCTTTTCACAGAATCAAATTATGTCCTCACATTTCAAACAAATGTTCATATCTCTGGAACCCTAAAGATTATGAAAGTAGTATAAATGACAATCTCTTCAGGACAAAATGTTTTATAGTGGTAGTATTCATTAGGTTCTAGGTCTTAAACCACATTTTATAAGTAACAGGTAAAATGCTGCTTTATTCACTAATGTGAATATTGTCACCTGCTATGTGTACTTTTAGATCAGTAACCTGTTTGGCAATTAGGGTAGAACTTATTGTAACCTCTGAGGGATACAACTGACTCTGCTATTTCTGACTGTTAGTTGGAGAATTCTAAATTGTGTGTAGCATTTTAGTAGTTACTTGTGTTTCTGTAGCATACCACTGTTATTCCTGACTTTTAGTGGAGAATCCTAAATTGTGTGTAGCATTTTAGTAGTTACTTGTGTTTCTGTAGCATACCACTGTTATTCCTGACTTTTAGTGGAGAATCCTAAATTGTGTGTAGCATCTTAGTAGTTACTATTTTCTGTAGCATACCACTGTTATTCCTGACTTTTAGTGGAGAATCCTAAATTGTGTGTAGCATCTTAGTAGTTACTTGTGTTTCTGTAACATACCACTGTTATTCCTGACTTTTAGTGGAGAATCCTAAATTGTGTGTAGCATTTTAGTAGTTACTATTTTCTCTTCATAACCTTATAACAATACATAATAGTGTAGTGTATGTTATAATAGCTTGGTATCAACTGCAGTTACCTATTTGTTTTTTTTATTGTTTTTTTTTTCTCTGCAATCCTTGCATTTTGTGTTGCTCATAGAATTCTGTTGTTTCTTACAAGGAATGCTTCTCCTCCCCTGTATCCTCTTAGTTACTTGGTAATCAGAGTGTTTTAAAACTCCAGACCTAATATTTACCTACTTTTTCTTTTTACTTCCAGTCCTCTCAGCAAAAGTTTCATCCTGTGTCTTGGCTAACCTCCAATCAACCCAAGGCTGTCTTGTTGCCCTGCACTGTGAGATCCTGTGCCAGTAGAACATTAAAGTGCTTTCAGCTACACTAGTGTATGTTAGAGTTGTATTTAATCTGTCCTCTAAACTGAGACTCTTTCCCCTTTCACTGTACACATGCATACTACTGCCCCCATTTTCTCTTCCTATTGTACTCCTAAGTCAATTACTTAAAACTAATTTCTCTTGGAAAAAGTTTACCTATGTACCTGCAGCCCATACTTCAATTGTTTTTCCCTGTAGAAGTGGTGGTCCTTTTCACCACACTGTACTAGATTAGTAGCATAAGATTTATAGTTATTAAGAAGATACTGCACTACACTGACCTGGAATTGACTTAGCTTGGTTTTCCTGTTTTCTTTTTAAAAGCTGGCCTAGTCCAGTTTTTCTGACTCACAACCTTGTATTACTTTGTGTCTACTCCACTCCCTACCTTGAACCTGCACACCTCGCTCCCACTCCTGCTTAATTACAGAGGTATCAAAAAATATGATGTAGAAAGGCACCATCTTTTGACTTAGCTTTTCTGCCTTGCTTCATAGGAAATCCCAGTAGTGTGCTCGCATGTAAGTACTACCTGGTATTGTTTTTGTTTGTGATTCTTATTGCTATTTTTGTAAAGGTTATCCTAAGGGGATCCTGCAGTGCTTCTTTAACCACTCTGCCTCCCCAAGAACTAACTTTAAATGTGTATGTACCCTATTATAAAATAAAAATATATCCTATACCTACCACTGTTGTATATTAACCCTGGGTGCATTTGCTAGCAGTCAACCATGGATTTTATCTCCCTTTATTCTCCTAGGCTCTTTCCCCCTCCTCTGAGTGCTCAAAGTTTACCATTGTACTTATTCAGTTAGGCCACCAGGTGGCATTGTTTAACCACTATCTATCTTTTAATACAAGCCACATGTACTGTAACTGTTCTATTAATTTACTACTGTCCTGTTTTAGCCTTGTTGATACTTACTATATTCTACTAAACTGCTACTGCCCTGTTTTCAGCTCCTATCCCCTGTCAGCTCTCTGCATCCTTCTAATTTCACACACACAGTGCCTTATGCCAGTACCGCCTTATGTCTGAGCTAGTTTTCAGTTGACAACTTTTCACTGGCTTTCTTCCTTCTCATTGGCTCTACCTGCTCCATTCACCCTGCAGGCTCACTCTGCTCCCCTACCATGCCCCCAATTCCCACCCACCCCACTACTCCTACTTTCATTTCAACCAATCCCCATCCACTTAAGACAACCATCCAGTCAAAGCCTTCTCCTCTTTACCCCTCCTCCTTCCACCCACAATCAACCATCCAATCAAAGCCTTCTCCTCTTTACCCCTCCTCCTTTCACCCACAGTAATTAAATACATCACTAATTAAATACATCACTCTTCCACTACCTCTCTCACCCCACAGCTCTTCTCTCCAACTACAAATCCTCCCATATTAAACTACTTTTTTCTAACCATGCTTTCCTTACTGTTCCTAACACTCCAAACCCTCATCTCCCTCCTACTATTCCTAACAACTTTATACCATGCCAGCTCATATACCTCCTATCAGCTTACACTCTCTACTCCTTACCATACTCCTACACAAAACCATCTCCTTCCTCACACAAATAATAATTTATTTTCCATCTCTTCCTCTCTGTTTCAGCTCAACCCCAGCACCTTTTTAATCCTAAAATTATTTCCACTACTGCTAAGACACTTACTCTTAAACAAATGCTAGACCATCCAGAATACCCTAAATCCAAACCAAAACAAACTAAAATAACTTCCTTCAATGACCTAGTCTTTGCTGGTGATATTGACCTCAACCCCGGACCTAACCCACCCACAAATAACAGTTACCCTCCCCTTCCTCTAACCTTTCATCCCCTACAATACTCTTAAATTTTTCATACTCAATGCCCAGAGTCACAACAACAAAGCACATCAGTTTCAAGCATGGCTACGTCATAACCAACCTGACATTGTAGCCATCTCTGAAACTTGGCTCAAACCCCCCCATCCCTGACTCTGAAATCCTACCCTATGGATTTTATACTCTTAGACGTGACCACCCAAAGAAAAAAGGTGGAAGCGTTCCATTAATCTATTCCAATCTACTTACCTTAATTCCCCCCTACCAAACCCCATTCCTAAATTCACCAATGCAGAATTAAAAGTCAGTCTATTAAAAATGAATAATCACAAAAGCCTCTGTATCATTGCCCTTTATATCCCACCCGGAAATAACGTCTCAACCCTTGAAGACATACTCCAATGGGGCTCAGCTGAGATTAACCTTGAAACTTATATATTAGGCAATGAAAACATCAACTGGAACAAAATCAACAGTCCCATACCCTCCCTGTCCATTACCCTCTTTAGCTTTACTCAAGCAACCCATTCCATCACCAGACCCAATAAAACAAATCTCCCAGGACCCACTCTTGACTGGATCTTAGTCACCCATCCAAACAAAATTACCAACTCTGGCACCATCCCTGACTCTATTAGTGACCACCTCCCAGCTTTCATTTACCATGCAACCACCTCCCATCCACACCAACATCAATATATTCAGACCCATAACCTTAGTAAATTTGACCCCCAAACCTTCTCTAATTATCTCAAACAAATGAATTGGAACATTCTAAAAACCCTTCCACTCGATAAAGCCATAGACCACTTTAATTCTACTTTCCTAGACGCTCTAAATTCCCTAGCTCCACCAAGGAAAAAAGAATAAAAACTATAACTGCCCCTTGGCTAACCAAAGAAATAAAGCAAATTATGCATCAAAGAGACAAATCCTGGAAGCTTTACCAAAAGAATAAACTTCCTGAAACCCTTCTTCAATATACACAGCTTTGTAATGTTGCAAAAAATGAAATCTTCAAAGACAAAAAATCCTACTTCACTAAACTTCAGTGCAACCACCCCCAAACCCAAGGCTTTTTTGGAACTCCATAAACTCACTACTCAACCCAAGCTCCAAAAATAACCCCTGTCCAGAACCAAATAAATCTGACCTCAAATTAGCCTCGCTATTCAACTCTTTCTTTATAGAGTCAATATCCGACCTAACGAAAACTTTTGCCAACAATGACCCATCTCTCCTACGTTCCACCTCATCTAAGTCCCCAAATAATTTCCCCCTATGTTTGAGCTTAAACCTGTCTCCACTAACTACATAAAACGACTTCTATCCAAACTTAAACCCTGCTCTAATGCACCTGACAACATCCCCTCTTCCTTTCTCAAATCTGCTGCTGATGGTATAGCTCTCCCAATTAGTATCCTAATTAACAGAGCCATAAAGGAATCCTATGTTTCTAAACTCTGATGTTCCACCTTTATTCTTCCTTTCCACAAGGGAGGCAAAAACACTAACATTTCAAACTTCCCCCTAGAGCTCTTCTCTCTCCAATCTCCAAAATCCTAGAAAAATGCATCCACCTCCAACGTATGCCTTTTCTGACTAAAAAACAACTTCTTACTCCTACCCAACATGGCTTCCAACCAGGAAATAGCACCATAACAGCTCTACTCTCATTGTTAGAAACTGTCAATCAAGTCTGAGATTCTTCGAACTTAATATCCACAGTGCTCCTAGATCTCTCTAAAGCATTCGATACTGTTTCCCATAAGCACCTTCTAAGTCACCTCTCAAATCTAAATCTCTCCCAAAACACTCTTTCTTGGTTCTCAAGCTATCTGTCAGATAGATCTCAGGCTGTGAAATGGAAAAAAGGCACCTCACCTTTCTTACCCACCCCTATCGGAGTACCACAGGGGTCCATCCTTAGACCAATGCTGTTTAATATCTTTATCAAAAACTTTCACTCTGCTATTCCTAATGCCAAAGTCATCCAATATGCAGGTGACTCTACACTTATTTGCTCTTCCTCTAACCTCCCTGAACTCCTATTTAAAACTCAGACTGCCATCTCAACTATTGAAATCTGGATGCACCAAAATCACCTTTCTCTCAATGTTAACAAATTTAAAATACTACTGTTCACACCTTCAAAATCTCATTTGATAAAAATTCCTTCCAAGTCCTTAGCCAAAACAACTATCCGATCGAAGTTGTTTCCTTTGCCAAACTACTCAGTGTAACTATATATGAACACCTCAAGTTTGACATCCATATTCAGCAAAATATAAAGAAAACCTACCAAAAACTAGATATGCTATACAGGAACAACCACTTCCTCTCTACTTCTACCAAGCAAACTCGGGCCTCCTCTTACCTCCTTCCCTCCCTTCTGTATGTGCCCCACTGCTAACTAACCCATCCTCTTCCATCAATTCCAAACTTGAAAGCTGTGATAACAAAATGTCTAAATTTACCACCAAAGCCAAACATTCCACTCATCACTCTGTTACCCTCCAATCCCTCAACTGGTTAGAATTCACAAATGACCTGGACTTCCTCCAGCTCACTACAGCACATAGACTAATGTTTAATCCAACCAAATGCCCTGCTCTAACTAACATCCTTCCCCCATACTCCCCAAACAGAACTCACAGATCTGAACACCAAAACGTAATTACTGTCCACAAACCTGAACGTCCTGCTGGACAACTTCTCTCCTTCTCCTTAGGTAAGAAATGAAACTTTCTCCCTTCTACACTAAGGACAATGTCAAACACAAACAACTTCAAAACTCAGCTTTACACCTACCTCTTTTCCAAATGGAAATGTAACTGCATTCTCCCTACCTAGAACTCTTTAACAAAAGCCTCTGGGAGGGTATCCTCCTGAGTTCCTAAGCACCTTATAGTTGGCTATAACCTTCTATAGCTAACTCCCATACGATCTCTCACAATAGCTTTTGACCTTTGACTTTAACTGTGTAAATTTGTTAAAGTGTATCTGCACGATAATTTTCCACTATGGGCAATATTGTTCTCTCTTTGAATTATTTGATATGTATTTGTATTTGTACTTTTATTTTTTATTGGACTGCTAGCTTTATTGGAATCTGTTTCTTGGAGCTTTTCTTCCCGGGCCTCCACTGAAAATGGGCTCTCTGGACCCAGTGGACTTTCTCAGTAATCAAACTGGAAATAAAATAAATAAATAAATAATAAATAAGTCACAGTAAACACAGTAACTACTACATTTGTAATATTTTGTAAACAACTTAAAATATTTCAGTAACCACTCAAGTTATGCACATACTGTGAGCAGTGTTTTATTCATCTAGCTGAGAGCTTTCATATGAGGCTAAGGAGCTCTGTCTGTTACCTGGTTGTTAAGATATTTAGAAAAATGTGAAAAGTATATCTACATAAATTATTATCATAAAAACAACAGTTAATATCTATTTACCTGCACTAGACAGAGGTCAACTATTAATGCAGTTGAGTTTGCTATTGTGCAAGCATTAAGATAAAATCTTTTAAAACCTTGTACATAGCATGGTTTTGGAATTATTGATGCAAATATGAACAAGCAATATTTGATGCCTAGCGGCGTCAGTAGGAGTTAACTGCAGATACACCTGGAGGCATAACTTGGATATAATGATATACATAACAAGTCCAGTTTTATCTTGTGACTAATAAATAACAGTCCTGGTTACATTCTTTGCAATAGTTGGGAGTAACTGATTCAGTATGTAACAGTATCTATGAGGGCATGTGCAGTCACTTCAGTTGTTTATATTTGGATCCTAATGTCGCCTCAAGTAAAAGTATCTGATTCCTTAATACAACATAAAGGTCTGCAGAAGGAAAGCATTTTTCTTCACTGTTAAGTTTGTCAAAAACCATGTAGATTTCTGCAGTGCATACTTTATGTCTCACTGGATGTATATTTTGAAGTTTATAGTGTCTGAGGTAAATCTATATTAATAGGCCCATAGTGCCTGAAGAAGGATGCATGTGTTTCTTGCTAATTAACTTATAAAAAATATTCTCAGTTTGTCCCATGGCATTGTAATTGGTGGTTTCACGGTTGTTACATGTCATGAAATATAAACTAGCAAAACTTGGTAACGTCACAAATGAAAAGGAAAAAAGGTTGAAACGCCAAACCAATTCCACATGAAAGCACAAACACCAGATATAAGCTTTCATTTACTTTAATAACTGTGAACTTCCTCAGAAAACATCCATCCACCCAAAAAAAGGACATTTAAATACTCAAATATCATGTCACATGATCTGTGATGTGTCCATTAGCTTTCCTAATTTTCATATATTAATCATTTCATAATTTAAAAATATTTCTACACACAATAGTCACTTGATAATCACATAAAAATATATATATATGTAAATATATATATATATATATGGTTCCCTATTAGAATCCTGAAACACTACAAGCCTGAAAGTCAAAATCCTGAAAACTAATGACTGAAAATGCAAAATCTCGAAAATGCAAAATCCTGAAAGTCAAAATCCTGAAAACACAAAATGGACATACTGACGTCATTGTGGCTTTGCTATTGTTAGCCCTGTGGTGTTAGGTCATGCGTTGGGTCCAGGTAAGTGTGCGGTTGGTTTTATGTTAGGGTTAGGGGCGGTATAAGTGAGTTAGGGTTAGGGCGCAGGTTAGGCATGTATGCAATAGTGACAAATATTGGGGTTAGGGGTTTAAGTGAGTTAGGGTTAGGCGGTCAGGTGAGTGTGCGATAGTGACGGACCTTAGGGTTAGGGTTAGGGTCAGGGTCAGTTGGTAGATATTAGTGTCTTTATCGTGACATATTAGCATTATTTGTGTTTTCAGGATTTTGACTTTCAGGATTTTGCATTTTCGAGATTTTGCATTTTCAGTCATTAGTTTTCAGGATTTTGACTTTCAGGCTTATAGTGTTTCAGGATTCTAATAGGGAACCATATATATATATATATATATATATATATATATATATATATATATATATATATATATATATATATATATATATATATAAGCAATACATAAAAATATTCTACTTGAGTTGCAAAAAGCATTTTATATTAATGATGTCATTTAAACCTGGTGCACAATCTGCAGCCAGGTAAATTTGCCACAGAGATTCCTTTCATTCCAACCAAGTTTTATAATCTTCAGAAAACATATCTTGATTGACACTATCCAAGACAGAAAATACAAATTTTTTAAAATTAGTACAAATAGTGGCATGTCTTGCCAGAGCATTAGTATGTTCCCCCTGCTTTATTGCCAACAGATGTTCAGAAATTCGTCTTTTCAGACACCTGACAGTTTTTCCAGTGTAATAACTTGAACATGAAATGCACTGTGCAACATACAAAACCATTTCACTTTTGCACGTGTAATATCCCTTAGACCAAAAAGTTTTGTTGTTATGACTAAAAGTAACTGAAGACATATTACTAATATACCTACACTGTCTGCAGGTGTTGCAAGCATAACTACCTTTCTTGTGTACAGAAACTTTATTCATATCACTATTAGAATTTGAACTCTGTTTAAGTAAACTCTTGATGTTAATAACCTTTTTGTACATAAATAAAGGCCGTAAACCAACAATTTTTACTAACTCAGAGATGCCTAAGAGAATTTTCCAGTTGTCACTAATTATTTCTCTTATAGACCACATTTCATTAGTTATAGGAAGTGGAAATGAACAAAAAAAATGTTTTCACTATTCAAAAGTTCAGTATTACTCTGTCCTTCTGTTCATGTGGCGCAAATAGTACAGTGTCTTAAAATTGGACTTGCCTTTCCTTTTCTTAAGACGAAAACTTCTCTTCCTATCCTTTGCAACCAATGCTATTCATATCCTCTAACCTCAAATAAACTTCTCAAAACATCTACTTCTTTAAGGAAAATTGTGTCTTGAGAAGTTAACCTACTTAGCCTAATGAGCTGTCCCTTCACCACTCCTTTCTTCATATGTAGTGGATGAAGGCTGTCTTTGTGTAGGTACTGGTTGGCAAAAACTGACTTTCTGTGTATTTTACTAATAACCTGCTTACACTGAAAATCAAAAGTTAAATGCAAGAACAAGAAATCAAGACTACATCCAAACCCACTGATCTTAAATTTCAAAAAATCCGTAGATTTGTTCAAATCAGAAACAAAACTGACAAACGCATTATGGCTACCTTTCCATAAAAAGAAAAGGTCATCAATGTAACGGCAATATATCAATACTTTATCAAACAACTGATGTTTTATTAAATATTTACTCTCCCAATTCACCATCACTAGGTTAGCAAAAGCAGGTGCTACTCTGGCCCCCATTGCTACCCCCGATGTCTGTTTATATAACTTGTCATTGAATTTAAAGAAATTGTTATCTAAAACAAGGTCTATAAGTGCACATATGGTAGTAATTTTGATATTATTAAAATTAGTGTAAATATTCAAATATTCTCTCAGGTATTCTGCCCCTATTTCTTGATCTATAAAAGTGTAAAGGGATACTACATCCAGGGAAGCAAAATAAAAATTACCATCTTCAACTAGATAGTCTCTCAAAATCTCCAGTAGGTACCATGAATCCTTTAGATAATACTTCGAAACCTGCATTATAGGATTTAAAAGAAAATCCAACTATATTGACAATGACTCTGTCATAGACTTTGCAGCAGATATAATAGGTGTAAAAGGGGGGGGGGGGTTAACATTATTCTTTTGTACATTTGGAATCCCAAAAAGTACTGCCATTTTTGGAAATTCCACTTGTAAATAAGAAAAAGTCTGACGATCAATCTCACCCTGACAAAACATGTCAAACAACAAAGTGTCTAGTTTTACCATGTACATAACATGGTTTTGGAATTATTGATGTAAATATGAACAAGCAATATTTTATGCCTAGCGGCGTCAGTAGGAGTTAACTGCAGATGCACCTGGAGGCGTCACTCGGATATAATGATATACATAACAAGTCCATTTTTTTCTTGTGAATAATAAATAACAGTCCTGGTTACATTCTTTGCAATAGTTGGGAGTAACTGATTCAGTATGTAACAGTATCTATGAGGGCATGTGCAGTCACTTCAGTTGTTTACATTTGGATCCTAATGTCGCCTCAAGTAAAAGTATCCGATTCCTTAATACAACATAAAGGTCTGCAGAAGGAAAGCATTTCTCTTCACTGTTAAGTTTGTCTACACAATGTAGATTTCTGCAGTGCATACTTTATGTCTCACTGGATGTATATTTTGAAGTTTATAGTGTCTGAGGTAAATCTATATTAATAGGCCCATAGTGCCTGAAGAAGGATGCATGTGTTTCTTGCTAATTAACTTATATAAAATATTCTCCATTTGTCCCATGGCATTGTAATTGGTGGTTTCATGGTTGTTACATGTCATGAAATATACATTACATTTGTGATGTCTGTGGGTAGAATTCATATTGGTGAACCCTAGCTGAACACTTTAACAAGCACATTCTCTAACCTGTCCATGCATGCAAACAAATAAATATGTTTTAGTTTAAAGAAAATAGTTACTAGTCGAACAATGCCACAAGATTTGAAATAAAAAACATCTTAGTTATCATCGTACAATAAAAAAAATAGAATAGAAAAAGGAAACACTAAAAAACACTTTTGTTTTATCTTACCTGCCCTGATGACCATATGCATATTTTTCATCTGTGAGCAGTAAAGCAATTTCATTTTTTCTCATGGACTGGACACAGATTTCTAATGCCTGAAAGATAGGTAATATAAAATCACTTTAGGCCCTCATGATTTTTGCAAGTTTTATGTTTTTGTCAGTCCTGAGAGCAATTCTGAATCTGTAACCACAGTCAATTATTTTCAAATGACTTTTAAGGAGTAAGAAACTTTGTAGCCTGCCACGTGATTTTGATGCCTTTTACTGATGTAACATGGCCAGTTCATTTCGTTTCCAAAACAAATGTCAGTCATTCAAATATGAAAAAATACACACAACTGGGTAATTCATTCAACCTCAAGAGGTCTGGGGGCAAAGAAGGCATGATCTGATTTGAATAAGGGTCACATGGTGCCCACAGATATTAGTAACCACTGATGTTTTTGAGCGTACCTTTAAAGGGGCTCAGACAGAAAACTGTACATGGTGACTACAAATACAGTTTTAGCTTCCAATATGAAAATAAAATATGCATTTTTACAATAGCAGTAGTATAATTTAATTTGCATAATAGTGCAGACAGACTAAATTGACACATACCTGATCCTTAACTCCTGTTTCTCACACCATTTCTTGCATACCTTTACATGCTACTAGTTTTTATAATTGGCATTTAGATATCTTCATTCTTCATATTAGATGCAGTCTTATTATCAGTAGGTTATGAAAGAATTGCAAAATGTTTTGAGATCACTACAGGGGAAAGTGGCAAAAATAAACAGCACACGAGCATAATATTTTATGACAGACTATAATCACCTTTTCCCTTTAGCCTTCATCTTAATTTTTGTTTCTCAGCCACTTTGTTTTGCACGTCAGTGGACTGAACCTACAGTGGGGAATAATTTACCTAGTCATTCTTCGATCATAGAGGTGGTTACTGACTTGAAACTGTAGTTTTATTGGCCACTAGGGGTCATTTCCAAAACTCCTTCATCTTCCTCTCTTAAAACCTAGTTGCCTCGTGGTTTGGGCGTCTTTTTAGGCTTGTTGGCTGTTGGTGAAGCACCCTCCAAGAGGAAAAAACACTGAGAGAAGAAGGGAGCCACTTTTGAGATTTTAAGTATTTTTTCTCTGTTTATTTGCTAAGTTTTTCTGCATAGCTGCCTAGCTTGAGCATTTTCTGGCTTGTTAAACTTGATTTCTGTATTAGTAGCTGTATTTAGAGCACAACTAAAAGCTGTTTGCTGAATTTCCTGTTTGCACTTAATTTTAAATCGTTTTTTTTCTTAAAACTTGCATATTTTCTGTCCTTGACCTAGCACTCTTGTGTGGGGTCATTTACTGCACTGTTATAACTTGATATTACCTGTGAACTTCTGCTATCTCTGGAAAAAACAAAACAAAAAAAAAAATCTTGCTTTTTTCCCACTTTTCTGAGAGTTAAAAAAGTTCAGTTACAGGCTTACTGTTCCTGAACTGTTTGAAAGTTTTGCTTGGGCTGAAGGAGGGTCTCTCTGTTGATCAGTGGCAGTGAATAACATTGAGCAGCTTCCCTGCCCCCCGTAGAGGTGGTTACTGACTTGAAACTGTAGTTTTATTGTCCATTTTGGGTCTATTCCTGCTTCTTTCCAGCCCCTGCTATCAAGCACGCTTTAACGTACTTTAGCGCGATTTAGCGCGGAGTTGCCACTAGAGCAGCGTCGGGCAGCGGCGGTTAGTCTGTTCTTCAATTTTTCCCTTAGAACTGCTCTGTTAGGAACCTAAACAGTTTACACCTTCACTAAAAAGTGCAGCACTTGTTCCAAATAGCTTTTTCTTCTCAAAAAGCTCAGCACTTGTCTTATAAGCATATCCCTTGTCTTATAAGCATTCTCTTTGCAGGTCAAGCACTCCTATATTATACAAATCTCTCACTAGCAAAACCCCCAGGAGTGCCCACTTCCCTGCTAAGCCCACTACTTTTTCTGTCTCATACCAACTCATAATTCTTTCTAGCATGTCGAAGGGTCAGATGCTGGCGTCCTCTCCTGCCCAGTTGGTGAATCTGGGAATTCTGAGACAATGTTACAATTGCCTCATGTACACGGACAACCCTCTCCTCCTCCCACGTAACACTAACACTTGTGAGAGATGCAGCTATTTAGCCAGACTGGAGGCTGAGCTCTCTCAACTCAGGACTGGCAAGACCAGGCAGGAGGAGAAGGCAACTACACACACCACAATACCAGTCTCACATAACTCAACCACACCACTGAATCAAACACATAAACACACTAAGACATACACGGAGGCTCTGAGTAAAAATTTACCTAAACAGCAGAGGCCTCCAAAGCAGACACCCAAGCAACTGCAAACTCAATACACCACACAAACAACACATAAACAACAAAATCAGTGTGCAAAGCAGTTAAGGCCAAATACAACACCAAACATACTTGTCATAGGTGACTCCATAGTCAGACACACTGACGTCCCGCTCACCAGACTGAGTAAGGAGAAGGTCACAGTAAGCTGCCTGTCAGGCGCTAGAATCCGCCACATAATGCAAGCACTCAGGTCTCTCAACAGCAGGTACAAGCATGACTCAGTCATTGTCCACGCTGGTGTCAACGACCTGAGACGTACCTCCTTGGACTACATGAAAAGAGACACTGAGGAGCTCTCTGATTATGTAGCCCAGGCAGGTATGACCCTGACCTTGAGCAGTATCCTACCTTCACCTAGAATGATGCCACAATACAGTGATAAGATGATCAGCTTTAATAATTGGCTTAAATTCTGGTGTCATTCAAAGGGGATCCAATGTCTGTCTGCCTGGGATGACATGCTGGACAAGCCACGCTGCTTCGCAAGGGACGGCTTGCACCTGTCACCCCTAGGCTTCCGGATATTGGCAAAGGCTCTTGCCACCCCATAGTGCCTTTTTAGGCAAGGCTCAAATTCTAAACCTACCACCCTAGAACACAAAAAGGAAAAACTAAGGGTAATGCTGCTCAATGCCAGAAGTCTCAATCTCAAGATGCACGCACTCGAGGCCCTTCTCAGTATGGAGAACATCGATGTCTGTGCTGTGACAGAAACCTGGTTCAAGGCTCCTGAGAGCACCCCAGCACTATCAGGTTTCACCTCATATCATGCCCGCCCCAAAATCCGGACAACACCAAGAAAGGAGGGGTGTCCATATTCATAAAGGACACCCACACCTCAAGGTTGGTGGCAACGCACGATGCATCGGAGACCATCCAGGTGCAATTAACCATAAACAAGACTGCTCTGCAATTTGTAGCATGTTACAGGCCACCCTCTCAAACTCAGGAACCTCACATGGCCTTCCTGAAAACATTGGAGGGGATAAATGTATCTCCAAACACCATCATACTAGGTGACTTCAACTACCCTAATATAGACTGGGAACACTACTCAAGCCCAAACACTCTAGCCCAAAGGTTCCTGGAGTTCATAAACTCAAATGCCATGGAACAACTAGTCACCATCCCCACAAGAGGAGAAAACATACTTGATCTCATCATCACGAACATGGGATCACAATGTTCAACACTGGAAGTATACCCCTCACTGGTGAGGTCAGATCATAAACTAATCTTGCTGGAGGTCCTCATCCCGCCCCCACCTGAAATAAAAAAGACCACAGTGAAAAACTTCTCAAAAGCCGACTTCACACTTCTAAAAACTAGTGTGGTCTCCTTTAAGGCCCCTGAGCCAGTGGTAAACATTACTCAAACCGCTGAATCACTTACAAATGCCTTCTACCAGCACCTACAGGACTGAATGGATCAGGCAATCCCAAACAAAACTAAGACTCTTTGTACCAAAGGCAAGCGTCCAGTCTGGTGGACCCCAGCCATAAACAAGCTCTACAACAAAAGGAGGAAGCTACTACAAGATAGAGCAAAATCCTTGAAAGGTAAGACACCTTTGATCATTATAAGTAAAAACTAAGAGCTCTCATAAAATCATCCAAGGCAAATTTTGAGAGAAAAATCGCCAAGGACTCAAAAGACAATCATAAGGCCTTCTTTAGCTATGTTAGAAACCTAGGAGGAAACTCCCAGATATGCTCAGAATTAGTTCAAAATGATGTGAAGATTACTGAACTTACACACATTGCCAACATACTGGCTGACAGGTTCAGTGCAAACTTCTTCCCCAAAAGGAGAGATATGTATACCAGAGGATTGTAGCCCCCCAAACATCTCCAACACCCAGGTGAGAACTGCTCTCTCCAAGGCAAAAAACACAGCATCCATGGGACCGGATGGTGTGCCCGGCTGTGTGCTCCACGAACTCAATGAGGAATTAAACCCACAGTTAGGACAGCTGTTTAATCTTAGCCTCACCTCAGGATACGTACCCAAGGAGTGGCGCACGGCGACTGTGGTCCCACTTCACAAGGGCGGTGCCTCCACCGACCCTGGAAATTACCGTCCCATTAGCTTGACAAGCCTTATCTGCAAAGCCATGGAGAGGATCATAATGGAACTCATAAATAAAGACATAGGGAACTTGCAGACTTTGGATCCAACCCAGTTTGGCTTTGTCAAAGGCAGATCATGCCTTTTAAACTTGGTTGACTTATTCGAGACAGTCACCAAGGCCATTGATGAGGGAAAGGCAGTCCATACAGCCTACCTCGACCTGGCAAAGGCCTTCGACACAATACCCCACTCAGGTATCATCGAAAAACTCATCAGCTTGAATGTAAACCCATACATCACAAGATGGGTTGCAAACTGGCTAAGTGACAGAACCCACAGGGTCAGAGTTGCTGGAGCCATGTCAGACTCAAAGCCTGTCACAAGTGGTGTCCCACAGGGCTCAGTCCTGGGTCCACTCTTGTTCGGCATCTACTTTTCTGAAGTACAAGCAAACACAGGAGGGTTATGGCTGACAAAGTTTGCAGATGACTGCAAACTGGGCGCCATAGTCGAAAACACATCTGACACAGATATCCTTCAGAAGGGCCTCACAGAGACGGATAACTGGTGCCAGAGCCATGGCCTAAAGTTAAACGCCAAGAAATGCATAGTCATACCCTTCAGGAAAAACAAGGTTACCCCTAGC
Organism: Protopterus annectens; assembly: GCF_019279795.1. NCBI lineage: Eukaryota > Metazoa > Chordata > Ceratodontiformes > Protopteridae > Protopterus > Protopterus annectens. The sequence goes on from NC_056739.1 coordinate 1,128,763,821, forward strand.
TACCATATAGGTGGCAATCCACTGAGCACAGAAGAAGTCATCAGGGATGTGGGGACCCAGGTTGACAGTAGCCTTTCGTTTGACACTCATGTTGCTAAATTAGTTAGGAAAACCTTCTACATTGCCCACCTGATCATGAAGGGATTCACATCTAGATCAAGGGAGGTCATCGTCCCCCTGTACTCATCACTCATTAGACCTATGATTGAGTACAATGCCCAATTCGGAATGTATCTGACCCAACACCTGCAGCAGCTGGAAAGGCCCCAAAAGTTCCTCACCAAAAGGATAAAGGGTCTCAAAAATATGTCTTATGCTGCCCGACTGAAAGAACTCCAGCTCTATTCAGTCTCATACCGCTTGCTCAGAGGTGACCTGTGCCTGACATATAAGGCCATGTCAAACCCAGATTTGCTGAATATGCTTCACCTCAAAAAATCTAGATCCCTCAGAACCACAAGGGCGGGAGACTTAAACCTTGACACGGTTATTAATAGAACGTGCTGGAGGGACAGATTCATCACCCAGAGACTCCCTGTGCTGTGGAACAAAATACCGGTACATGTGAGGCAGAGCACCTTGCTGGCCTTGTTCAAGAGGAATCTTGACCAATGGATGGTAGATCGCAGATATACCCCAGGGATTACTTCAGTGTCACTGCTTGACAGAGGCACAGCAAAATAATAGGCATAGTTTTATTCAAACTAAAGGGGTGGCGAAAGCCACATAACTATGGGCTAGGCTTATAAATGCCCTTGGGCAGATAGCCTAGTATGAACCTATGAACCTATGAACCTATGAGATTTAATGAAAATCCTGCCACTAGAAACAAATGCTTTAAACTTAATTTTGAAACAATGCAGCTACTGTGTATTATGTATACAGTTTGCCTGACTTCAAGACCTTAGAAATGGTATATGTAGCAAGAAAAAGTGTGGTCAAGGTTGATAACCATCTGTTGCTATATTTAATGCACCTGATAGCTGATTTAATTCAAAATCTTTATTGTCTGATGGAAGAATTTTAAATGACTCCAGTATGGGAAATGCGTTTATGACCAGTTTGAATGAACGGCATTCTACGTTCATTTATACTATATATTATAAAGTGCTATATACAATCAGACTTTGAGCCTTGCCAAAATTTTTTATCACATCATGGTCATAATCTTTATTATACTTTCTTGAAAGTTCTGGAGAAACATAGTTTTCTTTCAAGAAATACCACTTTCAGAGACACTGAACAGGACTAGTCAAACTAATAAATCCTGTAGTGCCCTACAGGTAAAATCATCTGTTCTTCAGAGTGCCACGCTAGTATAAATCACCTCTACTTACAGCATAGTAAACTTATTATGATCTACATTCTGAAGACCACTACAATGGGGTAATCTTTTTAGTGTGAATAGCCTTCTTGTTACTATCTGCTGTGGCTAGTACATCTACTTGTCAAACTGGCCATTACACATAATGAACACTCAACCAGTATTGTTTTCTTCCTAAGACTAGTACAAGTTTTTGATGTTAAAAACTTCAGTATGTTACTTGGAAAACTGCACATCACATAGAAAGAAATGACTGAATATCAACAATTCCAGGGTAACTGGAGTGCATGAAGCCCAATCCACATGGTTGGTTGGTTATAGAGTGCCTCTGGGGGAAGGGTCTTAATATTCAATATACAAATTGTGTTTTATTACTTTTCCTAGACTCTGTATTACACAGCAGTGACCTTAAAAAGATGTCTTCTACCTGGCATTGCCAGCCTTACTCATAGGTGAACTGGGTGGGCATCTAGTGTACTGGTCATCACGGCGTGCCTTTCTTCCCTTTATTTCTTATCTTTTTTTATCCAAGAAAAGTAACCCACCTGTTTCTTTACTTAAGAAAAAAAGAAAAGAAAAACTAAATTATAAATCAGGTGATGATTCTTATACTCTGTGGAATAAAGTTATGGAGCATTTGATAAATGAAGTGATTCAGAATTCTGCAGGGTGAGAAGGTTGCAGAACAAAGGGGCATCTCGGTCTCATAATAGATGTCTAAATTAAAGAGAGATGAACAGTAATGATGTCACACAGGTAATAGAAAAGTAAAATGTGAAGGACTGTGATACAATCTTTAAAAATATAGAAGCATGAAGCTACAGTGAGGCAATCTAAAAATTATTTTGCACTAAAGAACAATTCTGCTTTGTTTAGATGTCTGGGGTGACCTAGACTGATTGGTAGATTATTTGGGAAAAGCTGTTGTTTTCATTAGGTTTTCATACAATGCATTATAGACTAGTAATTTATGTAGACCTCAGATAATGTATGATGTCAGCTTTGAAAATAAAGCTATGTTCAACAAACTCATTCTTGATTTTGAGAAAAATAAACTAAAAAAACGAATGACAGGTCAAGTGATATTCAAACCACCAATCTCATATGTACAATTTAAATATGCATTAGAGCTAAATAAATTATTTAATTATGCAATAAACAGAAGAAAGAAATGAAATGCTTCAAAAGATAGAACCAAGTGTTTGTTGTCACATTTATGCAAATAGACAGTTGTCCATTCAACATATAAAACAATAAATCATGCAGAAGCTTGACAGCATAAATGCAATGTATTCCCCTGTGCCACCAGCAGCTTGAGTTTGGAAATGGATTTGGGCTGCTGGTAAGGCTGGATGGGACAGGAAATGAATGAAGTGGCCAGCAGCAAGCTTTCCTCTTCCAAGGGTACAGCAGGGGAAATTCTGATACCTGGGTGGTGACCTGTTGAGACCAGGAGACTCAGAGGACATCTAAGGGTAATTCAGGGACAGCAAGAACATCCTGACATTGCATTAGCTCTCCTCACAGCTTGGGTATTTGACTGTCATACACAAGAATGACAGCTCCCAAGCATGTTACTCATTGTTACCCATTTAATCTGTCACCATACAGGTCTAGTAGATAGCTACCACTGAGGACAAACTCTTCAACGATTCATGGGCCCACACAGCGGGGGGGGGGGGCACACCTGAGTTAGCTGGCAAGGAGCAACAGAGGG
>NC_056739.1:1129141861-1129251861 GCF_019279795.1 Protopterus annectens
GGGACCCACCTGAGAAAAGCTGCAGATTTGGATGTTGCCCTGGTAGAATGCATCCTGACCCCCTTAGAGGGTGGTTTCCTGTGGTGCTTGTAGCAGAAATGGATGCAGTGTGCTATCCATTTGGAGACTGTTTGTTTGGATATGACCTTGCCCTCTACACCTGCTGCAAAGCTGTCTAGGAATTGGTCAATTTTCCTAAAATATTTAGTCCTATTCAGGTAGAATCTGAGCTCTCTGTGCACATCTAGAGAATGCAGAATTCTTTCCCCCTTGTTTTGTTGGTTAGGGAAAAGGGACAAATGAATTGATTGATTGGTTGAGAGCCACACTGGACACCACTTTAGGCATGAAAGTTGGGTTAGTCCTGAGGGAGACCCTGTCAGCATGGAAAATGATGAAGGGCTCTACAGCCATGAGTGCTTTTAGCTCTGAAACTCTTCTAGCTGAAGTGATGACTAGAAGCAAGGCTGTTTTCCAAGAGAGGAATTTTAACTCTGCAGGCTTAAAGGGGGTAGGATGAGTTTTTCCAACACAAAGTTAAGGTCCAAGCTGGTGTAGGAGCTCTTCTGGGTGGCCTTAAATTATTAGCCCCTCTGAGGAACTGTTTGATGAGAGGGTGTGAGAAGAGAGGTGGCTCTGTGCTGTAATGAGCAGAGGTGGCAGAGGCATGAATTTTATTAGAAGAGAAGGATAGGCCCCTGTGTAGTAGGTCTGCTAAGTAATCCAGGATGAGAAGTAGGGAGGGCTGTGCTGTTTTAACTCCTTTAGCCTGGATCCAGGTCTAAAACCTTTTCCACTTCTCAGCATAGGATTTTCTATTGCTGGGGCATCTGGCCTCATGCATAACATCCAGGACTTGTTTGCTTAGCCTCGCAGCTGTAGGAGAAGTCAGGGAATAAGCCAGGCTGCCAGGTTTAGGGTCTGCAATTGTGGATGCATGAATTCTTCATTCTTCTGGGTCAGGAGTGCTTTGATCCGAGGTAGGTGCCATGGTGGCAGGGGTGACAGGCTGTGGCCAGTCTGGGGCAATCAAGATTGCCCTTGGTTTTTCCTCCCTTATTTTGACCAGTACCCTTGAAATTAATGGTAGAGGGGGAAATACATAGATTGAGAGGCTTACCCATTGAAAGGATAAAGCATCCACAGGCCTTGCTGTGAGGTTCCCTGGTACAGAATTTGCTGAGCTGGTAATTTTTTGTGGGTGGCAAAGAGGTCCACCTTTGGGGTGCCCCATTTCTGGGTTGCAAGGTTCTGTGGAGTAGCTGCCACTCATATGAGTCTAGAAGGTTTCTGCTTAAGCTGTCTGCCAGAGAGTTTAGGGAGCCTGGCAGGAATTGTGCTAGCAGGTGAATTTGCATGGCTAAAGCCATGTGCCAAAGGGTCATGGTGAGCCTGCAGAGAGGATAAGAGTGAATTCCTCCCTGCTTGTTGATATACCGCATCACTGTGGTGTTGTCTGTTTTGATCACTAGAGGCCCTGGGAGAGTAGGGGTCTGAAAGTTGTCAGAGCATGCTGATCCGCTAGCATCTCTTTTTGGTTGATGTGCAGATGTATTTAATTTGGGCTCCAATGACCCTGAATGCACCTGTCATCCAGGTGTGCACCCCAGGCATAATCTGATGCATCTGTGGTGAGGGTCTGGATGGCATGGGGTTGTGAGAAGTGAAGACCCTTGTTGTGGGTGCATGCTGCTGCCCACCAAAGAAAATCTTTCCTTAGACAGGGTATCATAAGTATGATAGTTTCCAGGTCTTGAGAGTGTTGACACCAAAGGATTTTTAGGTACCACTGTAGTTTCCTCAAATGCAGTCTGTCATATGGAATGAGTAGAATGCAGGAGGCCATGAACCCTAGAGCTAGCAGGATTTTCCTTGCGGATAACTGGGTTCAGGTGGCTAGTTAAGAGAAGTAGCCTGTCAGGTATGCTTGTTTTTCTGGTGTAAGGAATGCCATCTGGGATGCTGTGTCCAGGCTTGCTCCCAGGAATACAATTTTTGAATGGGGACTAATTTTGATTTCTTTTCATTTATAGTATACCCCAGGGAGGTCAGTAGGTCCTTTGCAAAGGTCAGATGCTGTAACAACTTTTCCTGTCTGCCTGAATCAGGCAGTCATCTAAGTAGGGGTAAATAAATTTGAATTTTTATTTGTCTGCAAAAAGCAATGGCTGGAGCCAGGCATTTTGTAAAAACTCTAGGATCAATGGATAAGCCAAAGGGAAGTGCAGAGAACTGAAAGTGCATAGATCCTGCCCTGAAACACAGATATTTCCTGCAAGATTCCCTGATTGAGATGTGTAAGGTAGGCCTCTTTTAGGTCTAGGGTGGCTAACCAAGCATCCTTGGAAAGCATAAGAAGAGGGTGAGTATTTTGAATTTTGGTATCACCAGAAATGTGTTTAGAATTGATAGATCAAGGATTGAGCACCAGGTTCTCTCTTTTCTGGGTACCAGGAAAAGCCTGGAATAGAAACCTTGGCCTATCTGATCTGCAGGAACAGGCTGTATTGCCCTCATGGAAAGCAGGGAACGGACTTGTTTTTTGACCTCTGCCCACTGGTTTGGAGGAAGGTCTGGGAACTTTTTTGGGGTTGGCAGAGTGTGGAAATAAAATTTGTATCCCTGGGACACTATGTTGACGACTCATTGGTCGGTGGTAACAGAGGCCCAGTTGTGTGCATGGGATGAGAGTTTTCCTCCTAGGGGGACAAGTAGTTGGGCAGAGGTAAAGGGTAGAGGTGTAGAATAATTTTGAGTTCTTTCCATAAGGAGGTGACTTAGCACTCCCTGTTTTTGAAGTGGAGGAACTCCATTGCTTAGATCTCTGCATTCCCTGGGACTGCTGTCTGGGGGATCTGCTTGCCCTAGGTCTTGACTGAGCTGGCCTGAAGGGGACTGGAAAGGACCAGTGCTTGGAGGGGCAATGCCTACTGAACCTCGGAGGCTGGACTTGTAAGAAGTCTTTAACTGTCTGCATAGATTTAGCTTTTTCTTTCATCGTTTTTAAGACCTCTTCTGCCTTGGTGCCAAACAAATTGTTTTGTTCAATGGTGCGCCCAATAGTTTTGATTTTACATGGTCTGGCAAGGTCTGTTCCTTAAGCCAAGCATGCCTTCTGAGTACAGACCCAGTGACTGCTGCCCTGCAAGATGCTTCTAGGGCTTCAAAGCCACATTGCAGGGTGTGTTTAGTAACTTGACTTGCAGAATGCATAAGCTCTTGTAATTCTTTATTTTCTGCACAAGCAGGAAAGGTAGATATTTTTTGTTTGAGGAGTTCCATAGTATGTTGCTGGTATTTCAGCATGTGGAACTGACAATTTAGTGCTCTAATGGCAAGAGTTGCAGAGGTGTATACTTTTTTACCCCATCTGTCTAAAGCTCTGGAATCCCTGTCCGAGGGGGTGGGATTCTTAGCTGTGGTTGCTTTAATTCCTTTAGGTCCTTGGGAGATGACCTCTGGGTCAGCAATAGGATTTTTGAAAAGGAATTTGTGAGAGTCAGGGACTCTGTAATAACTGTCAGGTTTCCTGGGCGCAGGAGGAAAGCTGTCAGGAGTCAAACTGGATTCCATAAAGACATCATCCACAACATCCAAGACAGGAGGAATGGCTAAAGATCTGTGCTGTGGTACATCTAAGAATTCCCTGAGTCTGTTTTTGGACTGAGAGTAGTCCGGACATTCCCATTGGAAATGCTCCTTTAAAGTATGTAGGGTTTCACCAAATAAAAAATCCTCTGGAGGAGAGGCAGAAGGAATGGATTCCTCTGCATCTGAATCCTCATAAGCAGATAGGGGTTGCATGCCTTCATATTCAGAAACCTCAGAGTCATCAGACTCCTGGTCAAATAAAACTGCTGGGGACAAGTCTCTTCTTCTTTTAGAAGGGGTAGGCTGGCTTCCTCTAATAAGCATGATAAGGTCTTCTTTCATTTTAAGCATTTGAGATTGAGGCATGGAGGCAGGTGCATGCGCTTGACACGTCATATTTTTAGGCATCGTTCATACCCTGGGCCTTAGAAACTCAGTAGTTTTAGAAAGAACTGAAGATACGAAAAAAGTCGGCAGCTTGTGTTGAGTATCGGTAGTGTGAAGAACTTTCTCGAAAGCCGGTGCCTGCTCAGTGGTTCCAGACCCATCCAAGGTAGAGACATCCGCAGGATCCTTAGTCAAAGAAGAGTTTTTGTGGCATACCAGACTCGGAACGGGTCTCGGTAGCGGCCTGCGAATCCACAGAAGTGGGCATCAGGAGCTGCAAAAGCGCCTCACTGAGGACCAGAGAACTGATGACTAGCTTAACGGAAGCATCGTTGGCAGTTTTGGAACTGTGCCTCTCTGCCTTTATCCTTACGTTTTTTTCTGAAGATTGGTAGTCGGATGGCTTACCAAAGCCATATCAGAATACGGGATCTGAGAGCAAAAATATTTAGCTACAATAAGGGCCCAACGACATATAGTTCTGGTGTTGAACAACACAAAAGCGATAGCGAGGTACGTCGTGGTCTGGGCCTAAACAGGTGACACAGTAAGAATGGAAGTCTCAGTGTGGTATTTGCTTTCCATGGGCGAGACAATTGTTAACTTTTTCTGACATCAGTTAGAGCAAGAAAAAAGTATCCCCAATGGGGTACTTAGTTTTAGAACACTTCAATGTCAATTCGGAAATTAAACTCAGGTAGCAGCCGACTGGCACTCATGTGAACTGCTTCTGCTTCAGGCTCCTCAGCAAGAAAGACTGATGTAATGGAGTCAGCTGCCTGATTTTATACCACTGACAACCTGACATCTGTCCCGAAGTGACAGTAACTGACACAGACATACTAAGCCTTTGATATTCAGGCCGACTGAGGGCTACCCCTGGCAGAATAACCCAAGTGTGATAACTGCAACAGTGAAACACGATGAAAATCTTTCAGATCTACTCATCATGCAAATTTAACACTCAATATCCTCTTCACCCTTCCCTTCCTTCTCATCCTTTCCCTACCTTTGTTTTGCCTTTTTGAATGCCTCCTGCAATTCCATCTCCATCTTATATTCTGGTAGTTGATTCCATTATCTCTACAGCCCTCTCAGTGAAAATACTTTATTCAGAGAGAAATGCCTCCCTACAACGTACTCACTCTGTTGCCAGTTCATTCTCCTTGTATGTCCTTCCTGTTCAGTTTGGCACTTTTACAAAGTCCATCATACATCCTGCACCAATGGCATAGAGGGATAAGGCTCTGACTATGGCTCCTGTGACCCAAATTAGAATAACAGCTCAGGTACTTGATGTTACAAACAGGGAGGATATGCATACCTGTCCAGGTGGAGTGGAGGGATGAGGGAGATTAGCATTTTTGGGATGATCTTAAACAGTTTGATTTTTCAGGTGGAGAACGTGAAACAACCACACAATACTGAGTGTGCATGTGTGCATGTGTGTGTGTGTGTGTGTGTGTGTGTGTGTGTGTGTGTGTGTGTGTGTGTGTGTGTGTGTGGCATCTTGTTGATATCTGCCTTTTGAAGAAGTGGGGATGTGGTCCAGTGCTGATAGCCAGTGCACACTCCACCCTCAGGGGAGTGATACCCAGGATGATCTCTACTAGGTAAGCACAGGATAAGGAGCAATAGAAAAACACTCCTTTGGCAGCACTATGATACTGACAATGAAATACTCAGTCTCAGCCCCAGACAGGGTTGGAGTAAGTCTAGGAAGGGGAGATGGTTCAGCACTCAAAGAAATCAAGGAAAAGCACTGACAGCAGTTAATGGTCAGCTGCAAGGGAGCCAAAAATACCTCAAAAAATCTATTTGATATAATGCTGTGTTCTTATATCAGCCCCCACCACCCCACCCTACCTCACCTGTCACTGTTAGTTTATGGTGAGAGGAGTTTCATCTCCTCTAGTCTCTGAAAATATCCTTTATCTCCTTTGTCCCATGCACCTTTGTAGTGCCTTTTTTGCACACTCCTTTGTGAATTCTGATGTTCTTCTATTTATATGGTTTCCAGAAATACATACAGTACAAAAGATATGACCTGACCAGGGTCAGGCAGAGTGAGAGTACCACTACAGTGCTTATTGACTCATTACCCCCTGAGTGTACATCACAGCATTTAGTTTGCTGCCTCTCTGGCAGTATTAATACATTCCTGCTGTAACTGTCATCCACAGCACATTTTCCTATTTATTTCTATTAGTTTTTCTCCTCATTTCCTCCTCTTTCTGGCACTTTATTCCAGTATTGTTGTGGCCCACATGCAGTACTTTGCATTTACCTGCACTGAAACTCAACTGCTACCTTTTTGTTCTCTTTGTTAGGCTTTCCAAATCCTTCTTTAGACCCTTACCTCCACTCATCAGTGCAGCATCTACTTTGGTGCACTCAGCTGATCCTGATCTCTTTTGCCTCTATTATGTCTTAACAAAACATAGTGAAGAAATATGTACCCAAGAACAACCTTTTCAGAACTCACCTAGTCACTTTCCTTATTTATAACACTATCCTTCCCACCAGAAATAGTGTGTCCTAGCCTTCAACCAAATAGCAAATCTATTTTGAGTCTTCATCCTTTTCTCCTTACCTTCACTTTTCCTAGCAGCTTCCTGTAGAGGACTGAGTCAAAGTCCTTGGTTAAAACCAGGCAGACCATGTCTACAAGTCTTTCCTGTATAGTTCTAGTAATCTGGCTTCATAGACAGCTGTCTTTCTCACCATGAACCCATTTTTTGTTGTCCAAGAAATTGTTGTCTTTGTTTTTATGGTAGTCACTTATTTTCTCCTAGACTAAAATTTTACTCAGCTAAGCAGTTGTCTGAATCACTCAGTCAAGCAAACTGAGAACCACAGACATTTCTGTGAGAGACCACATGGCTAATTAGCATTAACTGCTCTACCAGTCTGCTGCATTATCATGCAGTTCTGTCCAGGAGAACACCTTCTATGCTGTGACCACCAAGAGAGGGAAACTTCGGTGGCAAGACACTTTCTGAATTGGAAAGGCTTAGTGCAGTGGGGAAGACTGCTGAGCTAAGGATGGTCTATTACAGTGAGCTTTTCTGAATTCCAGTGTGTGCTCTAATGAGATCAAAGGTGCTTCCTCTACTTGGTGACCATTTCTCTTCTCCAACAAAGGACCAAATCTCATATAGTTTAGATCACACACCACAGCACCAGAACTTAATTGAGAGAAGTTAAGGATCCTTTGTACCTCCAGTGCTAGCTGAATTTTGATTGAATGTATATATAGTTTTGTACATTTGTATTTGGAGTTCAGTCAACAGCTGTTCATATTTTTTTCATTTGCTAATTAATGTCATTCATCTGATCATGGATGATCCCATCGAAGCATGTATGGTTAAGATGGAATGAAGATGTTCCTGATGAATATTTTAGATCTGGTAACAAAACCTTCAAACTCCCAGACAGAATCTGTATCCTCTAACTAAAAGTGTTGATGACCTTTGGTAAGTCATGAACACTTTCATCAGAGCCTCATTGGTTTATCAATCTACTGATCTAGCCCAAATGGATTGTAGTGTAACTGTCTACAATTAGTTGAATAAATACCAGGCTAAATCCATGAGCTACTAATTAACTTCATCATGTAGTCCTGTTTGATTCTGTCTAGATCAGATTGCAAAATTCCTAACAATAACAAGTCACCTAATAAAAGACTGCCCTTGGATTACCCCCTGAAAAGAGATCTCTGTAAATCCTAGACTTATTAATTAATCCTATGTATCAAAGCACTTGAATATTTTTTAATATCAACAAAAGCAACACCCAGAACAGAAACACAGCAGTAGAATAAAAACTTTCAACAGATAAAATTAATAATAATAATAATAATAATTAAATAAAAATAAAGTACATTATGTTACCAAGTATGCTAGTGATATTAGCAAGGTTTGTGATATAATTAAGAACAACTGGCATTTCCTGATAACAGATAGGAAATAGAAAATGTTATAGGTAGAGTACCCAGTTTTGCATATAAGAATGAGAGCAATTTAAAACAGTTACTTTGTAACGATCGGTTAAAGAATAATATGTCCCCACTGAAGCTTGGAACATATCCTTGCAATAAGTGCAAAATGTGTCAATATCTTTCTTCTGTACAGGAATTTAAACACCCTATTTTGTCCTTCATATTTCAGCCTAAATTCTATGCTACTTGTAGAACAACTAGCTTAATATACATGGCAGAGTGCACAGGATGCACGTTTCTATATAGGAAAAACACAGAAACGGCTCAGAGACAGAATCTATCAGCATAAGTATGATGTAAGAAATAAGAACAAATTAAATGCTTTAGCTAAACATACAATGGAATTCTTTTCACATAATTTTAGGTTTAGAGTGCTACAAAATGTTAATAATGACAACAGAGGGAGTTATTTAAACAATTTAATTGAAAGAATTGAATTAAAGTGGATATTAAAGCTTCAAGCTTATGTATACCATGGGCTGAACAACTATGTCTGCATTAAACCTGAGCTAAAAGCTCGCTCACTTAAATAAGATGTAATACTAGCTGAAGACTTAATTGATGAATTTTAAGGGTGAATTTATTTTAATGATGTATTTAATTGATTAATTGAAGGTGCTTTCTGATATATAATGTGCAGGGATTTTTATTGCTTTATTGAAGACTTGAGAGAACGTGGCTTGTTATATGCGAAAGTGCTTGTCTAAATAAACCTGTTTTAAGCCGTGGTGGTCATCTGGATTTTTTTTGCTTCAGATAAATAAAATAAATAAGATACTGTTTAATACAAGTAATATAGGTAAGCTCTTTCACAAAACACAGTTTGCTTCATCATACCAATAGTAACTGACAGACATGTTCTCTCTTTTCCTTGGTTTCATGCTTTCTCTAAATGGTTCCAAAGATGAAATTATGTTGAACATGTTGTTTATACCTTTATACTATGATTAATCATTCTTGTCTTGGAGTGAAAGTCCTACCACTTTTTAATCTGTTATTATGAATTTTTTGTTATGTTGTATCCGTCTTGTCTACATGTGGAGCTTTTCTCCCCGGGCCTCTGCTGAAAATGGAAATATATCCAGTTAGACTAGCCCGGTTAACAAATGTAAAATAAATAAATAAATAAAAACATGGGTGCCCACAGGCAGGTGCAAGGGGATGCACTTGCACCCCCTTGGAACCGGCTGGCTGAGAAATTAATTTTATTTAAAAAAAAAACAAAAAAAAAAAAAACGTCTTTTTGTTTTTTTAAAGGGAGTTCCTCTTTAAGAACGCCCTTTGCATCTCGTCCAGTCACACAGATGCAACAGCTGTTTGCGACCTGTTTTCATCTTCTGTGTCGGTGCGACCGATGGTTTATGTCTTCATCTTTTGCGCGCCTACCGGGAATTTTAATTCCAGAGGACGTTTGGACTGCGGATGTGCCAGACAAATGTAAAAGTGACAAGTAGGTGTTTGATAATGTACCATCTTCAACAGTGCTTGTGCACTGTGTATCTTTAAAGTGTAGTTGGTGCTGTCGCCTGCTCAGTCATGTAGGAATGTTTAAAGCATTCTTGCAAGATGAGAAACTATAGTCTATAAGGTATATAGATTTGCATTCTATACCAACTATAGGTTCATGGCTTTAGGGGAGAGAACAAAATATGGCTAAGAATGTCTTCCATTAGTGCTGTATTCACATTGATTGGTATATCAATGCTGGTTGTATGATGAACATGTATTTGGTTTGTAACAGTTAACATTTAAAGGCAAATTACAATCAGCAGGTTCCACTCTGCAGTACCCAAAAGTCTGTCTAATAAAACTAGTTAAAGCTTAAATGAATGCCATTTTTTTCATGGTGTGAATTTCAGTAGTGCAGTAATTTGTTTAACATCCTTTTCTGTGAATAAGCACGGACTCTTGTATCATAGAGTTTAACTCCACAAGACCCATCATTACCTTTACCAGGTTATACCAGTTCAGCTTACTTTTTTTTAGTTGGTATCAGTGTTTAAAAAGAAAAGTTCAGCACTAATAAAATACTGAGTTCAAGTACCATAGCATGAGAATTTATGCACTAAACATGCTGTGGTGCATAACAGAATGAATGATGGTGCATAACAGAATGAATGATGGTGCAGAGTGTTTTTATTAATGTTGCACACAGTTATTACCAAGTGTTTCATCATATGTTTTCTTAGTCATTAGTGTTTGAGTGGTGAACCATTAAGGGGACGTATTTGGTCCAGGTTTTACAGGCACAAGACCACCCTCCATTCTCATTAATTGGTCAAGCGGTCAATTGTACACAGAAGTTAGCCTCTAGGATCGAATTATTTTTAGTTAATAACCTGTTTTGCTAAAGTTTTTGAATAAAATTCCATGAAAATTTAGTTTACTGGTTGTAGACGAGCATGTGGGCTGCATTTATTCTTGGCTTGAAATTATAAAGCCTTTTACTGTGTAACGGATCATTAGTAGCTTTACTTTAAATACTTTTATTTAAAATGGAGGATCTGTCAGTTTTTGATGAAGTCTCAAGAATTTAAAGCTTAATCTCACCCTCTCTTGCCTTATTTTTATTTTTCCCTTTGCAGATTTAATTCTGACATAAATGAAACTGTTAGTTCTTGTCATCACACTTTTCTAGTGACTTGAGAAAAGTGTCTCATGTTTGTAGACTGATGCTGAGTAATTGCGTGCATACTTAAGTCAAAATCTTTATACAGTCTGTTGTTGGAAGGTCTTATTTTATTATTTTTACTTTGTTTGCTAGTATTTGATATCTAACCTTTGTACGGGAAGAATTTCCTTGTGTTGGACCTTTTTGTCTGAGACTGCTGAAGTGTTTGTTTTACTGTGTATAGGAAGAATGAAGTTAAGACAGTTAAGACCTGGGAGAAGGATGGTATCTAATTCCTTAGTTTAGGATTCATAACTGTATACAGGCTATTAATATTCATTAATTATTGATGTATATTTTAGTTTATTCTCTGAATATATTTGACTTGTTTCATTTTGACAAAAAGTATACAGGCATGAATTTCGTTAATCAACATTTAAATCAGTGTTGCGGTATCATAAGCTATAGGGGTTATTCTTTACCTAGGATATAACCACCATCCACCTTTAAGAGGGTCACATCTTTCTTGCTGCCAGTGCTTTATATCTGTGGGCTTTGTTAAACTGATTGTTAGCGAACCATATTTTCAAGGCTCTGACAATAATTCCTCTAATGGGAACTAACTTCATTTATGTCATTTTGCTGTAAAAAATGTTTTTTTTTGTGGGAATTTGATTAATTTTAAGCTACAAACTGATTTTTGTGGGACTGTCATGTTACTGAAGGGATTTTTACTTGTGTAATGCTTGTGTGGGGGGAAAAGGCTGTGTAAAAATATTTTTATTGATATATTCTATCTCTGTGTAGTGTGTGTATTTGTGTGTGTGTGTGTGTGTGTGTGTGTGTGTGTGTGTGTGTGTGTGTGTGTGTGTGTGTGTGTGTGTGTGTGCACGTGTGTGCATTTGTGTGTTTGTCTGTGGCCGGGCAGGATTTCTTTCTTCTAGGACTGTCAAAGTTTTACTGCAGAACCTTGATGTTCCTGCCCAAGGGTTTATTGACTCAGTCAGGTTTTGCAGTCTCCTTGTGAGACTTCTTTCCCATATTGAACACTAAACAATTGTCTGTCTCCATGTTTTTTGCTACTCCTGTCCGCAAGAAGAAGAAAGTTAAGAAGTCCTTGGCTTCCTGTCTCCATCACTGCCTCAGTCATTGGTGAGTGACTCTTTTTGTGGCCAAAGCTGTTTCCTTGGATCATCCATCTTTTGCCTTCTGGTTCCTCGGGGTGCAGCTCTTCAGTAAGCCATTAATGACTGGGAGAGTGGCATGTTCCCTGCAGCTATAGGGTTGATTCACTGGGCAAGGAAAAAACACTTTGGTTGACCTTCCGGGTATGAGTGGCTGAAGGTATACTGCTTAGCTGGGGTAAGGTACCTGATTCCCAGGTGAGTGCTCCTGTCATGAGTCAGTCCCGTTCCAGGGATTTCCCTAGGAAGAAAAAGCAGAAACTTAAAAATGTCTCTTCTTCTGTGTCTGTTATTGAGACAGGTCTACTAATAGCACTATTTAAAAGAGGGAAAAACTTGGCTAGGCTTGTAAGGACCTCAGGGCCATTAGTCTAGTAACCTCTTATGATCCTATAAAGCTTTGTTGTAAGCAGTCTGCTGTCTAAAGACTGTGAAGATGCAGCCTTCACCTCTAGACATTCCGTTGGCCTAGACAGAGTGAGACAGAGAGTTTTTCTTTCTTTTTTCTTTTACGAACAGTATGGCTCCTTGTTTGCATATATGCCTACAAAACCTTGCATGTTAAAGTTCAAAATAAACAATAAGTGATATAAATCCTTGGACGTATGACAGTATTTATGAGGTAATGTATGTATTGTGTTATTTTCTTTTCTTAAAAATGTTTATTGGTTGTGGAAAACTTTCATACCTCACAATTCAGATTTTTGCCTCATATTTTCTGTTTGTTTCTCATAAAATTGTGTTTTTTTGGTAAATCATTGAAGACTGAAGTCAGAAAATAATGGCAGGCATTTGAGTTTGACTTCATATCCTCAGAAAATGCATACTAATGCAAACTTTGTTGTTCTATGCACTTTCTAAGGAGGTTGGGGGATGTATGTGTGCATCATACCTGTCAACTGTACAGATTTCCACAGAATGTCCAGACTTTTGCCTTATATTTTTGGTCTGTTCCTCTTCAGTTTTTTTTTTGACAAATCACTGGGATGAGCTAAGGATTAAAGTTACTAAATAATGACATATATTTGATTTTCAGACTTCATATCCTGTAGGAAATGCATTCTAACACACATTCTGTTATTCTAACAACTTTCTAAATGTGGCCCTAGTTTTGGGCCTTTGTCCCCAACATTGTAACAGGCTTTGTCCAGATTTCTTGTGCTAAGAGATTGAGAGGTACTGTGTGATTGAGTGTGTGTGTGTGTGTGTGTGTGTGTGTGTGTGTGTGTGTGTGTGTGTGTGTGTGTGTGTGTGTGTGTGTGTGTGTTATATATTTAATATAAGAGTGAGGTAGCATACCCCTCAGCTGTCCAGGTTTTTGCAGCATGTCCAGATTTTTGCCCCATATTCCTCCTGAGCTTTTCTCCCCGGGCCTCCACTGAAAATGGGATTTTGCACAGATGGGCTATCCCGGTTAACAAGTGCCAAATAAATAAATAAATAAAAAGGATTGAAGTTGCTAAATAATAACAGACATTTGAGTTTTACATGTCATATCCTTTAGAAAAATGCATACTAACATAAATCCTGTTATTCTACAATTATTACGTTCATGAGAGCAATATTTATAATCCGTCCCTATTTATTTTAGGCTTTGTCCAGATTTCTTGCACTAAGAGGTTGAGGTGTGCGTATGTGAGAGTGGAATGCCCTTTTTAGAGTTAGCAGGTGGAATTTATTTTCACATACATTTTCAAGGAATTGTGAGCTTCAACGGAAGAGATGTTTACTGCTGTTCATGCCAAGTCTGATTAAACTGTGCAACTGTTTTGTTTAGCAAATGGCATCACTATTGTGGTATAGCATTTTAAAGCAGTGTTAGTAGCAAAGCAGATAGCATACTTGCATCTTGATGTAGAGGGCTGTAGGTTCTACTCCCACAGCATGTAGATTTGTATTTTAAGAGGGTGGGGTGCTGCAGTCCTGAGTATGTCCTCCTTTGGATGAGATGCCTAGTAACTATGAACCTGTTTTTCAGCTTGACACCCATTCCCTATTGCAATATACCAGCTTACCATCTTTTTAATGTAACATAGGCAATTTATTCTTTAAGGGCAGCAGGCAATGAATTTGTAAATGGAACAGTGAAATATAAAACTGTTTTCTAGCAACAACCTCTTCATTAGTTTCAGATATCTTTAATGTGGAATTATTCAGATGACTTTTACTTCTGCAGACATTGTGCATATTGATTGATATTGGTGGATTGTATGACTGAAGTTTGAGTGGTCCTTTATGGTTGAAATGTTCTGAATTGGGCATCTTGTCGTCATTGGTTCATATGATTTGTTTCATTGCTTAAAGGAAAAATGTTCAGAACTATAAATTTAAAACACACTCTTAACAAGCGGTGCTGTATTATACAAGGGATATAATTCAATTATTATATAGTATAATTAATACAGTCAGGAAGGTGAATCAAATAACTTTTACATGGTTCTAAAAATGTGTGCAAGGAGCGTATGATTTGAAAACAGCCCAAAGGTAAACTTACCCTGCCACTGGTCAGATGCACTTTCTTTGACTGTGGGTTTCAATGCTGTTTCAGTGAATGTGGGTTTCAAAGTTAGAGAAGTTTTAATGCCGAGTCTGTTTTCATTGTAAGACTATTGCTTTGTTTAGGTTTAGTAAATGTCTATCGGTGTTTGTGCTATAAAATTTGAAATAAAAGTTGTAAATGAAATCCAAATATCTGTAATCATTGTAGAAGTAAAGCATAAAACAATATGCACACTGAGAGATATGAATAGTGTCTATGATAAATGGGGAGAAACAGTCAAGTAATGGGATACTGGAATGGCTGCGTGGGTGGGGGTGGGGCTATGTGGGCAGAGGGGGTGGGGCTATGTGGGCAGAGGGGGTGGGGCTGTGTGGGCGGGGCTCTGGGTTTGCACCCCCCCTGCAAAAAATCCTGTGGGCTCCCTTGCTGACACACTACTCTGACTAAAGTATCAAGTTGTCTAATCAAACAAGTTTAAACCATCCAATCAACTCACGTCAATAATTAATTTATTTTTCAAAAACTAAGCATTTTTACATTACTTTCCAAATTTAAAAAAAAAAAAATATATATATATATATATATATATATATATATATATATGAAAATACATAAAACTCTACCTATTAATAAACAGTACATCCTAAATACAAAAGTTGCACTACTAAATTATTTCTAAAGTTTCCTAGCTCTCAGCCTGGGTTTAATTGACACATATTCCTTTAACCCACTTCCTTGATGTGCCCTAAGTCTCAGTATCCATTTAAGCTCAGCTTCTTCTGTGTCATTTACTATGTTTCCCATCCTAGGTCCTTCCTGTATTATAGTCAACACCATAAATTTAAACTCATGGTCAGATCCCTCTTTTAAAAAATGTTTAGGTATTGCACTGTAGGTATGGCCCTTACGAGCGTAATAGAGATGATCCCTAATGGGCTCACTAAGATGTCTGTTAGTTTTTCCTACATAGAAGGAACTACAGGAAATGCAATACTCATGTCAGATGTGTGGCACCAGTATCTGGATGTAAGAATGAGTGTGATGTGTCAATGTAACTACAAAATGAACAACTTCCACATTGCTGTGTTCCAGTTGTCAGTGAAATGTCCATCAACCTTCGTCTATGTTTAGGATAACACCGCCTCTGCTTAAGAGACAGTGAAGTCCTATACCCAAATTTGAGTCTGAACCCTACAACCTGAGCTATCTCACCATTCGTTTGTAAAATATGCCAATGTTTAGTTACTATGTTTTTCGATTCTCCGTCATCACTAGTATAAGTTACCGTATAGACAGTTGGCTGAATGCCATTAATATCATTCTTCCCCTTGCCTTCTAAAACATTGGAAAAACAAGGTTTAGCTGTCGTATCCCTTAAATGAATCGCTTGAGCACATGCTGCCCTGATATCCTTGGAGACTGACTATGAGTTAGTTATTAGACCAGCTGATAAGGGTGGGTCTTTAGCAATAATGAGCAGGACATATTACTTTGATACAATCAATGAAATGCTTAATGATACAAGTACATATACGAAGATAGCCAGAGGCATTGTGTTTAGAGTGAGAGAAAATGTGATGCATGCATTAATGGATTGCGTAACTAGTGGGATTATTACAAAGGAGCTTTTTCAATATTTGGCTGTTGAGGAGTCTTTGATACCCAGTCTGCAAGGGCTTCCAAAGACACATAAAAATTCAATCCAACCCCTTTAGACCCATAGTGGCAGGGAGTGGTTGGCTTACTGAGCCATTATCTATTTATACCAAAAAACAATTGAAACCAATACTTGTTGTTTCTTTCAGCTTTTTCCCGGTTAAGGGTCACCACAGCGAAACTCCGGTCCGCTAATGATTGGCAGTTGATTTTTACGTACCAAGTTGCCAGTCCTGATGCACAACCTTCAATGAAGGTACGCCCATTCATGCATGTCTCCACGCAGAAGACTCTCTAGCTGAGAATCGAACCAGACAACGTCTTACTGTGAGGCGATAATGCTACCGTAGCACCACCAGCAGAATTCAGTGTTACGTGATAGTAAGCAATTTTTGAATGAACTTAATACATGCTTGTATAATGACAAAGTGGACAAAAAAGAGGTGACATATTTGGTCACATTTGATGTCACATCATTATTTACAGTTATACCTAATCATGAAGGAATAGCTATGGTTAAGAAGTGTTTAATGAGAGAAAGCACATACTGTCTTGAACACATAGACTTCATATGTTTTCTATTGGAATTAATTTTGGAAAACAATATATTTTTGTTTGATAATCAATATTATATGCAGACCGCTGGTGTAGCTGTGGGCACATCATGTGCCCATAGCTATGCCAATTTGGTCATAGGTGAATGGGAGAATGATGCTGTATTAAATAATGTGTTTATGAAACGTTTTTTTCTATCGATGTTTCATAGATGACCTCTTTATGTTATGGAGAGATGATGAAATACAGCTACATGAGTTTGTTAATTTTTTGAACAAGAGTAGTACACTTTTGCACTTTACAGAAACACATTCTAGAGATCAGATAGATTTCTTAGACGTAAGAGTGAGTAAGGGGGATGAGAGTGACGTTCAACCTAGTAAGTATAGAAAAGACTGCTATCGCCCTACTTACATCCATTGTACAAGTATGCACCCTAATCATGTCTTTAATAATGTACTTAAAAGTCAGACTGTGAGGCCATCTGGACTAGCAGACAATGAACATGATTTCATGAATGATTTAGCCAGCTAGATATTGATTTTAGAACCAGAGGATACAAGCCCAAGGATATCAGGGCAGCATGTGCTCAAGCGATTCATTTAAGGGATACGACAGCTAAACCTTGTTTTTCCAATGTTTTAGAAGGCAAGGGGAAGAATGATATTAATGGCATTCAGCCAACTGTCTATACGGTAACTTATACTAGTGATGACGGAGAATCGAAAAACATAGTAACTAAACATTGGCATATTTTACAAACGAATGGTAAGATAGCTCAGGTTGTAGGGGTCAGACTCAAATTTGGGTATAGGACTTCGTGTCTCTTAAGCAGAGGCGGTGTTATCCTAAACATTGACGGAGGTTGATGGACATTTCACTGACAACTGGAACACAGCAATGTGGAAGTTTTTCATTTTGTAGTTACATTGACACATCACACTCATTCTTACATCCAGATACTATTGTCACATATGACATGAGTAAAAGCTGACTGTAATTTGAAGAACTTAGTATACTATGCCCTTTGTATTTCCTGTAGTTCCTTCTATGTAGGAAAAACTAACAGACGCCGTAGTGAGCGCATAAGGGATCATCTCTATTGCACTCGTAAAGGCCATACCTACAGTGCAATAGCTAAACATTTTTTAAAAGAGCGATCTGACCATGAGTTTAAATTTATGGTGTTGACTATAGTACAGAAAGGACCAAGGATGGGAAACAGTATATGACACAGAAGAGGCTGAGCTTAAATGGATACTGAGACTTAAGGCACATCAAGGAAGCAGGTTAAATGAATATGTGTCAATTAAACCCTGGCTGAGAGCTAGGAAACTTTAGAAATAATTTATTGCTGCAATTTTTGTATTTAGGATGTACTGTTTATTAATAGGTAGAGTTTTATTTATACATATATATATATATATATATATATATATATATATATATATATTTTTTTTTTTTTTAATGTGGAAAGTAATGTTGTAAAAATGCTTAGTTTTTGAAAAAAATGTTTAATTATTGATGTGAGTTGATTGGATATTTTAAAATTATTTGATTAGACAACTTGATACTTTAGTCAGAGCAGTTAGTTAGTATTGGCCTGATGAAGCAAACTGTGTTTTGTGAAAGTGCTTACCTATATTATTTGTATTAAACAGTATCTTATTTATTTTATTTATCTATTGAAAATTTTTATTCCACTGCAGTGTTTCTGTTCTGGGTGCTGTTTTTGCCATTTATTCAGTTTTTATAACTCGAACAGTTAATTGCCGTAAGGTTTTTGCTTTGTACATATTTTTAATATCATTGTATGTAAAGGAAAACTAGTTTATATTTTTTATTTACTTGTTTATTTATTGACAAAAACTCAAAACATTTTTGATGTACAGGCATAGAAAAAGTGAAAAAAATGGGAAGTGAGAGCAATGCACCCCAGAAATACAACTGGAGAAAAGCACACAACACTGGACATTCTACATGTCAACAGCAAATTATAGTTTATATGATGGATAGCAGCCCACATGATGGGAACATTAGTCAAGAAGATTTGGAAGATGACAAAATGTTGATAGTATGTTGTGCATTGCCAGAGGTAACAACATATGTTTTAAATGTAGTTAAGCAATGCCACAAAACCATAAGCAGATTGCTGCATGCAGACTTTAGGTAATGCTCGGCTGGTTCTGCAAACATTGTATAAGGATCAGAATGCAAAATGCAGGCATAAAAAGAAAGAGTGAAGGTAAGAAATAAGGAATAAGTCAGGCAAACAAGTGCAAAAAACATAATAGAAATAAGAGCAGGGAAAATCAGAGAGAATGATTCCTGGTGAAGGGAATTTTCTTGGGGGGGGGGGGGTGAAGCCTCATTTATATATAATTTCAGGAAGGTACAGTAAAGAGCCAGGGGTCAAGGCAGGACAAAACAAACATAAAACATTTTTTTTTTCAGGGAAGGAGATACATTGTTACAAACAAGCAGAAAAAGCAGTAACTGTCCTGTCATAAAAGAGGAAGTATCATAAGGGATGGAGATGCTCAAACAAAGGGTGCAGATCTGGTAAGAGCAGGACTAGGAAACAAACCAGAGTCTTGAGGGAAGAAAGGAAATGAGGAGACGTTGAATGACCATGCATGTACCAAGCAGCAAAGTTAGGAATCTCTGGTCACATGAGTTTCCAGTTATGTCTACAGCCCAAGTGTTTATCCGTATGATAAAGTAGGTTATCCATGCACACATCATAAATTGTCAGACTCCCGTATTTCTGCACTAACTTTTTCTAGAAGTAGTGATGATGTAGTTTGTGAAAATGAGGAGCTGTACAGTATTTTGTGAGTTAATATTATTTGATTAAAGGTGAGAAAGTGGGGTAGTTTGAGCCAATTTAGGGACTTGAGAGCAGAGCATTGGTGAGAGTAGTGGGCCTGCCCGGTGGCAAATTTAGCTACTTTATTGTAACATTGACTAAGTTATGCTTTGAGGGAAGAGTGAAGATTGGTTAGAACAGGGGAAGCATATAGAAAGGAGGGTAAGAGATAAGTGGTGGCAAGGGGTACTCTTGTGGAGTTAGAGGTGAATTTCTTAGCCCTATACATCAAGCTTATTTTTTTGATAAGCTTTTTTATGTTGTTACTAACATGTAGGTCAAACTTAAGATTGTTGTCAATGCACTTAGCTTTGTATGTGAAAGCACATTGACTGAAATATTGTTCAGAGAAGTAATAGCAAAGTTAGAGGTATCTGGAGAAAATTGTTTTGGTAAAAATAATAGAAGTGTAGCTTTTTTGGGTCAGGTAGTAAATGGTTGTTGGTGAGCCAAGACTCAATGGAATCGAATGGTTCTTGAGTTAAACTCTGTAGATGAGAGAGAGTCCTGGCAGAGCAGAAATGTAGTGGTATCAGCATATTGAATTAAGGTGGCTTGTTTAGTAGCAGTATTAAGACGGTTAATAAAAATGTTGAAGAGAAGTGGACCTAGTACTGAGCCTTGGGGTACCCCAGTGTTGACAGGCAAGTAAGGAGAGAGGTTAGACTTCCATTTGACAGATTGATATCTGTTAGAGAGATAGCTAGTGAATCATTGTAAGCTCATTTTGGTTAAGTCCAGAAGAGATAGTTAGGATAAGAGCTGGGGGTGGAAGACAGTATCAAAGGCTTTGGATAGATCTAAGAACAGAGAAGAGACAAAGTTTCCTGAGTCACGAGTGCTATTGACAGCATCAGTAAAGGATAGTAGAGCAGTGATAGTGCTGTGTGCTGGTATAATCCATGGTGGGTGGGAGAGAGAAGATTATTGTCAAGTAGGTATTGAAGAAGTTGTTTATGGATACAATTTTCTAGAATTTTTGATAATGGTGAAAGAATAGCAATTGACCTAATAGTTAGAGATTTATGCGGAGGTACTACCTTTGTGTAAAGGAAGGATGAAGGATTTTTCCACAGGGAGGGGACATAAGCCTCCTTGATAGGTCTATTAATGATTATCAAGACTGCCTAGTCAATCGAGTCAGCAGCCATTTTTAGGAATTTGTCAAGAAAATTGTCTGCAAAGTTGGAACATGGCTTGAGCTTGCACAGGAGGAATTTGATGAAGGAAGTAGGAAATGGTTGAAGGGAAAATGTGGAGTGACAGGTAATAGGAGGTTGAGAGATGGTAGAGGGAGATGGAGTGAATTTGTTAGTGATGGAAGCCATGCTATCAATGAAGTAAGAGTTAAACTGAGTTGTTATGTCAGGGGAGGTACTGTCACAGGAGGATGGGGGGAGGACTGACTTCCTGGGTTTAGGATTTTTTTGATACTGTGCCAGAAGGTTTTTGGACTGAATTTGTGCTGATTTTGTGACTTTGCATAGAATTGTTTTTTGTCAAAATTAACCTGTTTCTTTACAAGGTTATGCGGTGCTTTGAAATATTGTAAATTATTGTGAGCATTATGTTTTAGGTAAGTTATCCAAGCCTTGTCTTTTTTTTTTTTTTTGCATGAGTGGCCTGGTATAGACAAAAAGCAAAGGAGTCTATCTGGTTTTGACTCATTTCCTTTCTTGTGGAAACAAAACTGTATAAATTGCATCATCTAGTGGTAAGTATTTAAGGAAGGACCAATTGATGGAGTTTAGTAAATTTTTAAAGGCCTGCTGGTTAAAGTTAGACAAGTTTCATGCTGTCTTGTAGGTGTGTTGTCTACATGAACGTGAAATCAGTGTTGTTTTACAGATGGTGTGGTGATCGCTAATAGAGGCTGGAAGTGTTTTGGATTTAGAGAAATTGTTAGAATGGGAACTCAGAATCCTATCAATTATTGAGCTGTTTTGGTTTGTGGAACTGGTAAAGGCTGGGTGAGTAATAAGTTGAGAAAATCCATACAGGTTTATGATATCTGTGGAAAACTGTAAGTTAAGTTTCTGCCAGTCAGTGTTGGCATCACTTAATATTACTGTTTCCAGAGGGAGATTTTTTTGATACCCAAGATAGGAAACTTTCCAGAGTCGATAAGGTATCAGGGGCTATGTAAGTAATGTCTTTTGGCTTTTCCCGGTTAGGGGTCGTCACAGCGGAACTCTTGTCCGCTGCTATAATGCAGAGACTTTTATTATTGTTTAGTTTAAGGTAGGTAATCAATAGTTTGGCTTTGTCAAAGGAGAGTATGGATTGGTTGTGAAGGCTTAAAGAAATAGAAGCAGGATATAGTACTGCAACACCACCTCCTTCTCTTTTAAGTCAGTCAGCTCTGAACATATTAAAGCCTGGAGGAAGTACTTCAGTATCTTTTATGTGTGGTTTAAGCCAGGTTTTAGTGATTACTAGTATGTCAGGAGATCGTGCAGTCATCCAAGCATGCAACACAGGAATTTTGTTGCACATGCTATTTATGTTTACTGGGATGAATTTAAGCATATTTTGTGTAACTGGAATATGGGCTGAAGATGTGGTTTGTGAGATGTTGGGACCAGGGTTAGGGTGGATGTCACCACAGAGCCGGAGGAATTTCAAGATTGTATAGTAAAGATAGGATTTCATTTTGGTTAAATTGTCAGTAAGTGTAATGTTAAACAGGCATAGCTGTATCTGAAACAATTTGGGTTTACAGAACAGTATATTGTCTGTGTGAAAGAGATGAATGGTGATGGGAGGGGGTAGTGATTTGTGTTACTGGTGTAACAGGTAGTGTCTGTAGGAGGGCTTAGAATAGGTTGGATAGGGACCAGATATGATGAAAGTGAAGACAGGGAGAAGAGCATTAGTGATAGGACAGTAAGAAGAATCATTTTAAATTAGGGATTATTAGAGAGTTCATCAGACAAACTATCTAAGTGGATCATTTGAGGAGAGTAATAAAGTTTGTAGAAATGAAAGAAGTGCTAGTGTGATATTAATAGGAATATGCTGAGAGATGGAGAGTTGGAGGAGGAGGGTGCAGCTAACAGAGGAAGGGGATGATGGGGGTGGAGCTGGCAGAAAAGGGGGTGTGGTGTGGATAGGTTTAAATGTAAAGGTAGTGGGGTAAGGGTAGAAAGCAGGGTAGGGATGTGAACTGGGCCCGGAGAATGAAAGAAGCAGGATGACACCCCAGAGAACAAGAACCAGCAGGTAAGTACTCAGAAAAAACTATCAGTGTGGCTGCAGCAAATCTAATTTAAATAATAATAAACTGATTATCCACATTTAATCAACTATACAAATAGTCAACAGGTGTGCGAGCTTGACAATCCCTGGGGACGTGAATATTCCCTTTCCCAGAGATTGTCATCTTGGAGTTAGTGTATATAATTAGCAGATTAGCAGGGGGTGTGGGGGGAGGTTGTTTATGTTTTGCTTTTTTTCTTTCTTTAGCAGTAATATTTGTATGTGCTGAGAAGCAACTTTGGAGCATGCGTACTAGGAAGTTCACCTTTCCTTCTTTGAGACAGAGTGCTTTACTTTCAGGATGTTGATATTCATGTTAGTTCACCGACTGAAGGTAAATTTTTTATATATATATAGATATATATAGAGATACATATACACAGACAAACACACACACACACACACACACACACACACACACACACACACACACACACACACACACACACACATACACATATATGTTTATATAAACATATATATTTATATAATATATGTATATATACACATATATATTTATATAATATATATGTATCTACGTAATATATATATATATATATATATATATATATATATATATATATATATATATTTTTTTTTAATATATATGGGTCTACTTATTTTCGTTGAATCTCATTTCACTGAATTTCATTACCACACCGCTGAAAACTCAAATTACTGAAAACTCATTTCACTGAATCTCATTTCACTGAACTGAGCTTAGTACATATGGCACAATGTAGAGTACTGTAGGTTCATAGGTTCATAGGTAGGTACTAGGCTATCGGCCCAAGGGCCCTCATAAGTCTAGCCAGCAAGGTTCCATAGCTTACGCCACCCAAGAAAGTTATTTTCCTGTGCCACTGTCCAGCAGAGACACAGAAGTTATCCCTGGGGTGTATTTCCTATTTCCCATCCACTCATCAAGATTTTTCTTGAAGAGTGTTAATGAAGAACTTTGCTTGACATAGATGGGTAGCCTATTCCAGAGTATGGGAAGTCTCTGGGACAGGAATCTATTCCTCCAGCATGTCCTGTTTATTGCTGTGACAAGGTTTAGGTCCCTAGAGCATGTAGCTCTGAGGGATTGGGATTTCTTTAGGTGTAGCATGTCCAACAGCTGTGGGTTTGACACAGCTTTATATGTTAGGCAGAGATCACCTCGGAGTATGCTACAGAGTAAAGCTGGAGTTTTTTAAGGCGGTCAGTGTAGGGCATTTGTTTGAGGCCAGTAATCCTCTTTTTGAGGTACTTCTGTGGCCTTTCCAGCTGCTGCAGATGTCTTGTGAGGTACATTCCAAAAGGGGCATTGTACTCTATAATGGGTCTAATGAGTGGCAAGTAGAGGGGAACAATGACCTCTTTTTTCCTGGATGAGAACCCTTTTATGATGAGGTGTGCCACGTAGAAGGACTTCTTGACTATTGTGGCAATGTGACTATCAAAGGAGAGACCACTGTCCTCCTGGGTCTCAAGGTCTCTTATCACGCATTCAGTGTTAAGTAGATTGCTGCCTATGTGGTAGTTCATGAGTACAGAGTTTTTACCAAAGGGGATGACACTGCACTTTTTGGCATTGAGCTTAAGGCCATGGCTCTGACACCAGGCATCTGTCTCAGTGAGGCCCTTCTGTATGATGTCCACATCATTTGGGGACTTGACTATGGCTCCTAATTTGCAGTCATCTGTGAACTTCATTAGTCAGAGGCCTTCTGTGTTACCCTGTACTTCCGAGAAGTAGATACCAAACAGGAGAGGTCCCAGGACGGAACCCTGTAGTACTCCACTTGTCACTGCTTTGAGGTCAGATTTGGAGTCTGCAACATTTACTGTGTGTGTAAGGCAAGTAAAAGGTATATGCCCTTTTCCCCACTGTAGTGCAATCCTGGAGTTAGTATATATAGTTAGTAGTAGCCCCCCTGTTTGTTTTATATTGTATTTTACCAAAAACTTCAAAACAATACATTTTAAACAATAAGCATGCATGTTTACAACACCAATGCCTAACTCTTTCTGGAAGACAATATGAACTTAAAATAAGTGGGGGGCTATGCCCCCACACCCACTCCAACTATATATACTAACTCCAGGATTGCATTACAGTGGGGAAAATGGCATATACCTTTCACTTGCCTTGCAGTACTCTGCACAGTGCCATATATACTAACTACAGTTCAGTGAAATGAGTTTTCAGTTATTTGTGTTTTCAGCTATGTGGTCGGGGTGAAATGAAATTCAGTGAAATGAGATTCAACAAAACAAAGAAGAACCATATATATCTACATATATATATATATATATATATATATATATATGTGTGTGTGTGTGTGTGTGTGTGTGTGTGTGTATATATATATATATATATATATATATATATATATATATATATATATATATATATATATATACACAGGGCCATCCGTAGCCAGCCGTAGCAATAGTGGTGCCCAATATGGACCATTTTTGGGCCCCCTCATTTATCAGCCAACTTCTCCCTCCACTTGCTGGCTTTTTGCACTTAAGACTATTTTAAATTAGGTATCAGAAATGTATGCAATCACTGTGTATTAAAACAATATGTTTTTATTAGCTTATATTTCATCATAAGATGTGCTAAAACTGAAGTAAACCACTGGATATTTGGATTAACCCTCCCCCTCCCAAACCAACTCAGGCACACTTTAAGGGCCTGTTTGATGGACCACTGAGGTCATCAGTCTACATGGTCAGTCACCAGATGGTGCACCCAGTAAACATGTTCCCAAACTCTACAGTACTGCCTGGATCTCCTGAATCTGGGTAGGAGATAACAGCCCACTTTTTTAAGGTTATTGTATTTTATTTTTCATTTCTTTTCTGTCTCCTTTCATTTTACTTGTGTCTCACTCTCCTTCACATCCCGTGGTCAGGTGCAAATACTTTGTTTTTAGTTTACAATTTCTCAATGGAAACATTTTATTATATGATGTTATGACAGTGTACAGGTGCTCTTTTACCTATTTTACAATGTATATTACTGACTGCATTCTTATAGCACATCTACTTAAAACTGTTCATTATCGATTCTCAGTTAGAGCATCTTCTGTGTGGCGACATGCGTGAATGGGCGTTCCTTCGTTGAAGGTTGTGCGTTAGGCCCGGCAAGCCAGCACGTAAAACTCTACTGCCAATCATTAGTGGACCGGAGTTCCGCTGTGGCGACCCCTAACCAGGAAAAGCCGAAAGACACAAACAAACATTTCACTGACGTATACTTCTCTGCATGCTTCTTCTTTCATTACCACTTTTGCACTGATACTGATTAGTGTTTCTTAGGTTGTTTTACACTGTATTACTGTTTTAACACTTTCAGTTAGTGAATCCCTTTTCTATTCACCATTCAGCACATACGCATCTCATATTTCACTTCTCTGCGATTATTTTGCTCCTATCTGTGACTGCAACAAACATTTCTCTGCCATGCAGCTTAACTAGTAACATTCAGTTACAAGTCTTGGTGATAAGACAGTACCTCAAGTCACAGTATATGCATTTTTGTATGCTTAACTGTGTTTGTTTTCATTCCATCTGAGACTGACTATTCCACTTACTTTTTGTAACTATTCACTAACAACCATTTGTAAACCCCATATCAGCAAGAGAAGCAAAAGAAAACTGTACTTTTGTATCAGTCTTCAAAATAAATGCAGTCTTATCTACTGAAGTGGTGCATAAAGGTTAATACAACTAGCTTGGGGTTGAAAATCCTGTTGAGCACTCAGCAACAGCCAGTGATTACAATGTGAGTGCAAGAGGAGCTAACACTGTGAGCCATAAAAGATGCATGAAGCTTACTAATAGTACTGGGCTTGTAAGTACTATGGGAGCATGATGAGAGATGGAAAATGTCTTGCACTTGACTGTAGTGTCTCTTAGGCAAATCTCTGGGTCATGTAAGGCATAAAGACCCTCTCACAGCCTTGTGTGGGGCCTTATTGAGCCACATTGGTCCAACTTGCCTAAGACTGGGTCTGCATATACTCTGGATTGATGGTCAAAAAAAGATATCAGAGTGCATTACAAGCATGACAATTCAGGAGACACAATGATTAATACCACAGAGTTTGCTTGCTATCAGACTGTACTCAGCAGCAGAAATGGAAATTTAGGTTATTCTACCTTTTCTAGCTGAAAGTTCAGCTACAAGGTAATCCTGCCCTGTTTTACTCCCTGGAAGACGTAGAGTAAATATTGATGTAGTCATGCTGGTGAAGGCTTCTCTCAGACATTAAAAGACTCCAGAGCCATTTCTTCTGTTTAGTTAGTCTAACTGAGAGGCAGAAACCATCATTTTTGGTGCTGCAGAGAAGAATGTTCATGGATTAACAGTTACCTGGGACTTGGTATTCCAGGTTTGCAGAATTGACTACACATTCATATAATGAGCAGTTCCACTGTTACTTTGACTTTATTTAGAGCAGTTAAGATAGTTCAAATGGGAGAAGACTAGAGATGGCAAATATGACCTTCAACCTAGTAATGAGGTGTGTCTTTTGAGAGCCTGGGAAGGCAGCTTAAGTTGTTTTTCTGACATAGCAGCAGCTGGCAGAGCTGAGTTTGAGGGTGTTTTAAAGCAAAAAGGATAAACAGCAATGAACTTTCATCTTGCTGTCAATATGTACTGTTGGACAAACCATGCAATATAATATGATCTGCTTCCTGGTTGAGAGAGTTTTGTTTTTATAAGCTGCATGCTATGGTACTGGAACTGAATAAAGGATGGAACTGCAACATTTTGTATTTGTAAGTTGCATGCTGTGGGACTGGAACTGAATAATGGATGAGACTGCAACATTGTGACAGCATGTGTATCACAGGATCATTTTGCTTTAGGTGAACTGAATGTATTGAGCACCATGACAGGCGGTCAAGAGCCCACTACATATTCACATATGGGACTGTGTGCTGCTGCTGTTAGTTGAGTGAAGGTAAATGGTTTTAGTATGCTCGGTCAAATTACCAGCATGCAAGTGAGAATACCTATTAATAAAAATTTAACAATCTGTGTATTGGATGAGTACTCTGAACAGCCATTTATAGAGACATCTTAAGAGTAAAGTATTTGAGTTTGTTTGTAAGAAAGTTATACACATTATTTTAAATTAAGTAGCAGTTATCACACTCATCTGTAAATAATGAGGCTAAACCATACCTTTATATGAGGATAAGCGAATTGGTATGTAACACAATTATGACTCAGATGAGTAAAGTAATATTGTGAAAACAATTGATGTAGTACGAGGGTGAGGAGTAGTTACTGAAATGGAATCTCAGAAATATGGAGTAGGAATGTGTCTCTAAAATACAGCAAGTACTGTTGTGTATTAATGAAATATTTCCTCTCTAGAGTAATAAAAGGCGATTTGTTTCCTCACTGGAAGCATTTTAAAGGTGACCTAATATACAATTATGAAATTATGATTTTTTATGGTTACTTAAGTCCTAGTTGGATGCACACAGCTAGTTTATTCAAATACTAGTCAATATAGAAGGGTAGGTATTGTAACTGCTCTGAGTATACGGAGAAACAACAAAAATCATTGTGCATTTGGTATGAGGTAGATAAGAAATAAATATTTTTCTCTCTCCCATCTAGAAACTAATGAAGCAGGGAATTTTGTCAAAATGAAAAAAGAGGCTATTGCATGATCAGACATAAACTGACTATCAAGCAATTAATCTAGTATATACTCTCCATCTAATGTCATGGAATATTGATGGGTTAATTAGCCCAAGGCATTGGAGCAGCTTATATGTGAAATTCACACTGTCTGCATTGTTCTTGCAAAAGACCCACTTGATACTAGATTGATAACATTTGGATATGAAGAGGAAGATTTTTTTTTTATGTTATCCGGGATGGAGGCCAAGCTGGACGGTACTTATCAGAAGCAGTACATCCATAGCAGCAGACTATTGAATAGAAGACAATGAGGAATGCATACTGTGCTTTAGGGTAGGACAGAAGGTAAAACAATAACTATAGTAAGTTTATAGATCTCAGAAGGACAACAAAGAAGGAAATTGTTCTGGAATTAAGAAACATGACTGATTTTCAGGAAGCCTTGGTCTTCTGGGGAGGAGACTGCAACATGATTTTTTGCTAGAAATTATGTTTACAGTAGTCCTAGCAGCTATACAGTATCAGACCAGGGTAGGTTCTTAACAAGTGTATGGTCACCATAGGAACAGTTCATATTTATAAAATGCGGGGTTCATAGGTATCTGCCTGAAGGTATTTATAAGCCTAGCCAGAATGTGTTGGCTTTCGCCATCCCCTTAGATTAGTTCCCTGTGCCTCTGTCCTGCAGAGCCACTGAAGTGATCCCTGGGGTAAACTTTCTGTTTCCCATCCACTCGTCAAGGTTTCTCTTGAAGAGTGTTAGCGAGGAGCTCTGCCTAATGTAGATTGGAATCTAGTTCCAAAGCATGGAAAGTCTCTGGAACAGGAATCTATCCCTCCAGCATATCCTATTTATTGTTGTGGTGAGGTTTAGATCCCTCAAGTGTGTGGCTCAAGGGGATATGGTTTTCTTTAGGTGGAGCATGTCCATCAATTCTGGGTTGGACATGGCCTTGTATGTCAGGCAGAGATCACCTCTGAGTAGGCGGTATGCAACCAAGTACAGCTGGAGTTTCTTCAGTCGAGCTGCTTAGCGCATCTGTTTGAGGCCAGTGATCCTCTTAGTGAGTTACTTCTGTGATCTTTCCAGCTGTTGCAGGTGTCTTGTAAGGTACATCCCAAATGGAGCGTTGTACTCTATGATGGGTCTGATGAGTGATGAGTAGAGGGGCACAATGACCTCTTTTGATCTGGATGCAAACTCTTTTGTGATTAGGTGGGCCATATAAAAGGATTTTCTAACCACTTTGGCAATGTGATTATCAAAGGAGAGATTACTATCTACTTGGGTCCCCAGATCCCTTATTATGTCTTCTGTATTTAGGGGACTACCACCTATGTGGTAGTTTGTGGGTACTTTGTTTTTTCCAAAGGGGATGACTATGCACTTTTTGGCACTTAGCTTGAGGCCATGATTTTGACACCAGGTATCCGTCTCAGTGAGACCCTTTTGGAGGATGACTGTGTCAGCTGGAGAGTCAATTATAGCCCCTAGTTTGCAGTCATCTGCAAACTTGGTCAGCCATAGTCCTCCTGTGCTTGCCTGTACCTCTGAGAAGTATATGCTGAACAGGCGGGGTCCTAGGACTGAGCACTGGGGAATGCTACATGTAACCAGTTTAGAGTCAGACCTAGCTCCCGCAACAATCACCATGTGAGTTCTGTCCGTGAGCCAGTTGGCAACCCATCTTGTGACATAGGGGTTTATGTTCAGGCTGGTGAGCTTGTCTATAGTAACAGAATGGGGAATGGTGTCAAAGGCCTTTGCGAGGTCTAGGCAGGCTGTGTGTACCACCTTTCCCTCATCTATAGCCTTGGTAACTGTCTCAAAGAAGTTCACCAGGTTTAGGAGGCATGATCTGCTCTTAACAAAGCTGAACTGGGTAGGCTTCAGTGTTTACAGGTTCCCAATGTCTCTGTTAATGAGTTCCATGATGATGCACTCCATAGCCTTGCAGACCAAGTTAGCCAGGCTTATAATGCGATAGTTCCCAGGGTCTGTTGTGGCTCCACCTTTGTGGAGTGGAATAACTGTTGCTGTGTGCCACTCTATAGGTACGTAACCTGTGGAGAGGCTGAGTTTGAACAGTGTGTTTAGGTGAGGGGTTAGTTCACCTTTGAGTTCGTGTAGGACGCAGCCTGGGATACCATCCGGTCCCATTGATACTGTGTTTTTGGCTTTGGAGAGGGCTGTTTTAACCTGAGTGTCTGTGATTTCAGGGGCTCTACATTCTTCTGGTATGGCTATTGGCCCTTTTGGAGGTGAGAGGGGGTGAAGTTTGCACTGAACGTGTCTGCCAGGATGTTGGTGATATTGGTCGGTTCAATGTATTTTGTGCCATTCTGCACTAACTCCGAGCAGATCTGAGCATTGCCACTTAGATTCTTGACATAGCTAAAGAATTCCTTGTGGTCATCTTTGGAGTCCTTGGCAATTTTTCTTTCAAAGCTCGCCTTGGATGATTTTATGAGGGATCATAGTTTCTTGCTGATACTGATCAGGGATGTCTTCTCTTCTTGGGATTGTACAATTTTCTGTACTAGTTTCCTCCTTCTATTGTATAGTTTGTTTATGGCAGGGGTCCACCAGACTGGTTTTCTTTTCTTGGAGGAGTGAGTCTTGGTATTGCTTGGGATAGCATGATCCATGCATTCTTGTAGGTGCCCATAGAATGCATTTGTAAAGGATTTTGCAGCTTGGACAGCGTTATCCTTTACCTTGGGGCTTTGAAACTTTCCACCTTGGTCTTAAGTAACGCGAAGTTTGCTTTTAAAAAGTTTTTCGTGGTGGTTTCCTTGTCCGGGGGTGGGGGCAGAATGTGGATACCCAAAATGATTTGTTTATGGTCAGATGTAACCAGTGAGGGGTTGACCTCCAGTATGGAACACCGGTCGCCCATGTTGGTGATGACCAGGTCCAATATGTTGTCACCTTTGGTGGGAGTGTTGACCAGATGATCCAGGGCATTTGAGTTTATAAATTCTAGGAAATGTTGGGCAAGGGAGTTAGTACTTGAGTAGTTCTCCCAGTTAATGTTTGGGCAATTGAAATCACCCAATATTAGGGTGTTTGGTAGGACCTTTATGTTTCCCAGTGTTTCCAGAAAGGCATTCATGGTGGGTTCTAGGGTGTGCATAATACTTATACTTGATAATCATAAAGATTTCACTCTTCCTTCAGGATAGCTTTAGTTTCTAGAGAGCATTTATATTTATTAGTTAAAATAGATATTTAACAGCCACTGGGGATGCACAATCCAGTGCATTTCTTTGTACCGGTCCCAAGCCCAGATAAATGGGGAGGGCTGCGTCAGGAAGGGCATCCAGCATAAAACCTCTGCCAAATGACTTATGCAGAGAACATTTCAAATTTCCATACCGGATCGGTCGAGGCCCGGGTTAACAACGACCGCCACCAGTACTGTTAGCCAACAGGGTGCTGGCAGAAGTTGGGTTACTGTTGACTAAAGGAGAAGAGGAGGGGGAAGGCATGCCCGAAGGCAGGAAGAGAGGAGGAAGGTTAGGAGTGTAGTAATGAGGGTAGGAACTTTGAAGGTTGGCAGTATGACTGGTATAGGGAGAGAGCTAGCTGATATGATGGAGAGAAGGAAGGTTGATATATTGTGCATGCAAGAGACCAGATGGAAGTGAAGTAAGGCCAGGTGTATAGGAGGTGGGTTCAAATTATTCTATCATGGTGTGGATGGCAGGAGAAATGGGGTAGGGGTTATACTAAAGGAACAGTATGCCAAGAGAGTTTTGGAGGTGAAAAGCGTGTCGGCTAGAGTGATGTTTATGAAGCTGGAAATTGATGGTGTAATGATGAATGTTGTTAGTGCATATGCTCCACAAGTTGGGTGTGTGATGGATGAGAAAGAAAAATTTTGGAGTGTGTTGGATGAAGTGGTGGTGAGTGTACCCAAGGGTGAGAGACTAGTGATTGGAGTGGACTTCAATGTGCATACTGGTGAAGTGAACAGAGGGGATGAGGAAGTGATGGGGTAGGTATGGTGTTAAGGAGAGGAATGCAGAAGGTCAGATGATTGTGGATTTTGCAAAAAGGATGGACATGGCTGTGGTGAATATGTATTTTAAGAAGATGGAGGAGCATAGGGTGACATACAAGAGTGGAGGAAGATGCACATGGGTGGATTATATCCTATGTAGGAGGGCCAGTCTGAAGGAGATTGGAAACTTTAAAGTGGTGACAGGGGAAAGTGTAGTTAAGCAGCATAGAATGGTGGTCTGTAGGATGACATTGGTACTCAAGAAGCGGAGGAGGAGTGTGAAAGCAGTGCCAAGGATTAAATGGTGGAAGTTAAAAAAGGGTGATTGTCAGGTGGAGTTCAGGGAAGAGTTAAGACAGGCACTGGGAGGCAGCGAAGAGTTACCGAATAGCTGGGTAACTACAGCAAAGCTAGTAAGGGAGACTGCTAGAAAGGTGCTTGGTGTGACATCTGGACAGAGTAAGGAGGACAAGGAGACCTGGTGGTGGAATGAAGAAGTACAGGAGAGTATACAGAGGAAAAGGCTGGCGAAGAAGAAGTGGGATTGTCAAAGAGATGAAGAAAGTAGACAGGAGTATAAGGAGATGAGGAGCATGGCAATGAGAGAGATGGTGAAGGCTAAGGATAAGGCATATGGAGAGTTGTATGAGAGATTGGACACTAAAGAGGGAGAAAAGGACCTGTACTGATTGGCTAGACAGAGGGACAGAGCTGGGAAAGATGTGCAGCGGGTAAGGGTGATAAAGGATAGTGAGGGAAACGTACTCACAAGTGAGAAAAGTGTGTTGAGTAGATGGAAAGAGTACTTTGAAGGGCTGATGAATGAAGAGAATGAGAGAGAGAGAAGGTTGGATGATGTGGGGATAGTGAATCAGGAAATGAAACAGATTAGCAAGGAGGAAGTAAGGACAGCTATGAATAGGATGAAGAATGGAAAGGCTGTTGGCCCAGATGACATACCAGTGGAAGCATGGAGGTGGTTAGGAGAAATGGCAATGGAATTTTTAACCAGATTGTTAAATGAAATTTTGGAAAGTCAGAGGATGCCTGAGGAGTGGAGAAAAAGTGTTTTGATACCTATCTTTAAGAATAAGGGTGATGTGCAGAGCTGCAGTAACTACAGAGGGATAAAACTGATCAGTCACAGCTTGAAGTTATGGGAAAGAGTAGTGGAAGCTTGGTTAAGAAGGGAGGTGATGATTAGTGATCAGCAGTATGGTTTCATCCCAGGAAAGAGCACTACAGATGCAATGTTTGCTCTGAGAGTGTTGGAGAAATACAGAGAAGGTCAGAAGGAGTTACATTGTGTCATTGTGGACTTAGAGAAAGCATATGACAGGGTGCCTAGAGAGGAGTTGTGGTATTGTATGAGGAAGTCGGGAGTGGCAGAGAAGTATGTAAGAGTGGTACAGGATATGTACGACGGTAGTGTGACATTGGTGAGGACTGTGGTGGGAGTGACAGATATGTTTAAGGTGGAGGTGGGATTACATCAAGGATCAGCTCTGAGCCCTTTCTTATTTGTAGTGGTGATGGACAGGTTGACAGATGAGATCAGACAGGAGGTCCCATGGACTATGATGTTTGCAGATGACATTGTGATATGTAGTGAGAGTAGGGACCAGGTTGAGGAGACCCTGGAGAGGTGGAGATATGCTTTAGGGAGGAGAGGAATGAAGGTCAGCAGGGCTAAAACAGAATATATGTGTGTAAATGAGAGGGAGGGTAGAGGAATGGTGAGGATGCAGGGAGTAGAGCTGGTAAAGGTGGATGAGTTTAAGTACTTGGGATCAACAGTTCAGAGTAATGGTGAGTGTGGAAGAGAGGTGAAGAAGAGAGTACAGGCAGGGTGGAATGGGTGGAGAAGAGTGTCAGGAGTGATTTGTGACAGACGGGTACCAGTAAGAGTGAAAGGGAAGGTCTACAAGAGGGTAGTGAGACCAGCTATGTTATATGGGTTGGCAACGGTGGCATTGACAAAAAGGCAGGAGTCAGAGCTGGATGTGGCAGAGTTAAAGATGTTAAGATTTGCACTGGGTGTGACTAGGATGGACAGGATTAGGAATCAGTATATTAGAGGGTCAGTCCAGGTTGGACAGTTTGGAGACAAAGCCAGAGAGGCGAGATTGCATTGGTTTGGACATGTGCTGAGGAGGGATGATGAGTATATTGGGAAAAGGATGCTAAGGATGGAGCTGCCAGGTAAGAGGAAAAGAGGAAGACCTAAGATAAGGTTTATGTATGTGGTGAGAGAGGACATTCAGGCTGTTGGTGTGAAAGAGCATGATGCAGAAGAGAGGAAGAAATGGAAACAGATGATCCGCTGTGGCGATCCCTAATGGGAACATCCGAAAGAAGATAATGATGATGAGTTAAAATAGATATTCACCTAATATCCCTCTCCAACCATGCTGCATTCCCAGTATCATTTCATATTCCTAGGGATCTACTGCCTAAGCACTGGAGTTTCAGTCTATAATACTGTAAGGAAGATGCATTTGAAATAGAACTAAATGGAGTTTTGGGATAACTGGATGGGATTAACTGCTCTTTCATGAGCAGTAACACCAGTTTCAAAGGAGTTTATTCTGTTTTGGTCAGACAATGTATGGAAATTAAGATTAAATAAAGGGGAGACTATAGAAATTGCAGGGTAAACTATTGAGGGTTGCAAGAAAGTCTTATAGAAAGCAAAATGTTTTGAAAGAGATCGCACAAGTTAAAGACAGTTTAAAAAGTTATGTTATTATAAGATAGTGCAGGCACTGACAGTACTACACATAACATATTTTGATAATCATACAAAAATTAAAAATTTATAGCCATACATCTTATATAGCAGACTGTATAAAAGGTGGTTTTAAAGTCAAGGGCTCTGAAAGTGTTTAAGTTGATAAGCACCACAAAAGTTGCACAGGATGTGCTTAGTAAATATTATCATAAACTATACGTAAATAAAGGGAGACTGATGAATATTTAAACAAATTAGAAGAGGATTTAACTAATTTGGGACTTCCAAAACTGGGTATGTCAAGGCTCATATTTAGTTGTGTTCGTTACAGAAGACACAGTTAGGATAATTTTTAAAGAGCAGAGAAGTGGGGTGGGGATATTCCAGGGCTGGATTACTTACCCATAGAAATCTATTTAAAAGTATTGAATGAGTTGTTAGTAATTTTACTACATTAGAAAATTGTGTATTGACAATGAACAACTATCTAAGTTGTAAATGAGCAGTAACTTCTGTTTTAAGAAATACTATTAAGAATGCTATACTACTGGGATGATATAAACCTGTAAGAAATGATATCACTGTATAATACTGGAATGAACTGGAAACAAATGAAAGAAACTGGGATCAGATTGGTATGAACGCCTTTGTTAATTACCCAGAATTGTGCTTAACCGGTCACAGTCTCTCCTTAATGGGCCAAATCTTCTTGTACTTTTCAGAATAAGGTCTACAAACACTGCATTTCAGTTAAAATGTTTTATTATGTACAGTGGACGGAACAACATCCAAGTACTGTTTCCAATAACAGTGCCGATAAACTGAAACAGTCAGTATAAATTCTGTATTCATATTCAAATACTGTTTTAATAACAATCCTGACAGAAATTCTGTATTTATATTCGAATACTAACAGTGCTGATAAACTGAAATAGTTCTGTGCGTTCATTTACTTTAAATTCTTTTCCTCCTGAATAGTATAAATAATATTCTGGAATACTGGACATCTGACTTGACTTCTACACCCACTCTCGAGTGTCTGCACTGCCTTCTGAGGACTACACCGCCATGACTTTCTGCAGATCAATCCAAAACAAACTAACTTAACTAACTGTGTCTGAAATATTTCCTAATTGTATCAAACCCATGCAAATCTGTACTTGCTTCTTTAGCCTTGTTTTTCAAGCCTTGTGCCACACATAAAAATGTGTTTGTACTCAGATGTACGGCACATTCTGTTCTTATCAGTATTCTTACTGCAGGTAATTTATTCACTGAAACTCAAACTGTGAAACCTGCTTTAATATGGCTGCATTTCTAGACTTATGCAAAGAGAATACTGTATTATTGTACATTTAAATGACACCAGACCTAACAAAACCCATCTCCATTTTAAACCACTATTGCAAGTTGTTTACTACATTCCTGGACAAACAGATGTTGGCATTTACCAGTGCTGTTACTACCTTCCTGGGTAAACAGAGGTTGGCATTTACCAATGGTGCTGTTACTACCTTCCTGGGTAAACAGATGTTGGCATTTGCCAGTGCTGTTACTACCTTCCTGGGCAAACAGAGGTTGGCATTTACCAGTGGTGCTGTTACTACCTTGCTGGGTAAACAGATGTTGACATTTGCAAATGGTCGTTGGCATTTACAAGTGCTGATATATTTTGAGCAGACCCAACCATAGCTAGTCTCATGAATGATAACTCACAGATAGGTAAAAAGTTGCTGCTAGCAACATTTGATGCCAAAATACATTTGATTGAATCATTTGAATGCATTTATTTAAATTATCACTACATTTTTGGTTTCCTAAGTACTTTGGTCTATTAACTGTGTCAGTGCATCACAACCCACTAGTTCAAGTTAATCTTGGGACCTGTTTATCTTCCTCATTTAGCCTAAACAGGTATCACACAAGGGTGCCCTTTCCCACGCCTTTTGTTTTCATTATGTCTGGAACCTTCTGATAGCACAGAACTTTCATTCTTTTTCAAAGATGGAGAGATATTCTATTATACTGCACACTGGTTTTAAATCTTGACCTGGTTTGTACTTTCTTAAGGTATTTTATGCTTTGCCTGAACTATATATTTCTCTCCCTGAAAAATGGCAACAGATTGTTCTTGGACTGCAAGTAAAAAAAGAGTGAATTGTAAAATAGTTAACCACTCCCACTGCAATGGGAAACCAGTAATTACAATCTTTCAGATCACATTTATTAAGTCATAGGGAAGAGGATATACCTGGCTGAAATGAAGGGTTTATATTAGAACATTGAAGTATTACTACATCGAATGTTCTAATATCGAACCATGTTACTCGAAACACCACAACATTGAACACTTAGAACAGCAAATTGTTTCCCAGGGAAAAATAATTGCTGTTCCAATAAACATATACACAACACAAGCACACCAAAATACATAATCCACACACATACACTTCACAAAACCCTACACTAAACCATACATACACTACTAGCTATCCACTTATCTTAACCCAACCCTAACCCTAAGGTCCGTAACTACCGCACACTCACCTTACCTGCTCCCTAACCCTAAAGTCCCTGTCACACACTCACCTTACCTGCTCCCTAACCCTAAAGTCCCTATCACACACTCACCTTACCCGCTCCCTAACCCTAAGGTCCCTAACGCACACTCAACTTTGTTCGCACACTTACCTTAACCCGGTCTGTAACCTTCGCTCCACAGTTGAGGAAATGGCGAAGCTGCAGAAACGGCCCACCGAATACTTTCCCTAGGAAAGTATTTGATATTCTGCAGCTTCGCTTTATTCAGCGTTCAATGCAAAGGGTTCGATATTAGTACATTCGAAGTAGTGATACTTCGATGTACTAATATAAACCCGAAATGAAAGGAGTGAAAGGATTATATATCAGCCTACAAAATCAGTCAAGATGAGAGCTCCAGCAATCCCTCTAGTTGGGTAGAGAACAGGCTGTAAATTTCTCAAGGGCATTAAAGTGGGTACAAGTAATAAGATGACCTGAAGGAATAATGACAGTTTGGACAGGAAGAACTTCCTTATCTGTTCCTGGTAGCTATAGAGGCAACTTGTTTGTAATATTTTTATTTCTAAACCAACTCTGGATTCTGTCCACCTCCCTTCTCTCTTGACATGCCTGAGGACCAAGATTTTGCATCAGTCCACCATCGGCTTATTACCAAAAGTCTGAGCATTAGTCCATAAATATGCAGGATCATGAGTTGAGAACATCAAAATCCACCCACACTGAAACCCACAATATCAAATCCCGGACTTGCCCCTCTGCAGGACCCAGGCTTCTGTGTTCATGTGAATAGTGAGTTTTGGGTTTCAGTGTAATTTCAGGGTTGCACGAGATCAGAGTTCTAGATGTTGATGTTTCCGACTCCAGATCCTACATTTTTGACAGACTAATGCTCAGACTTTACAGAGTAGACCATCCAGCATCTTTACTCCTCGCACCTTAGCCAGCTGGATGCTTCCCTTAGGTTCTGTACCCATTTTTCTCCCTTGAATCCATTACTGGGAAGTGTTTCTCCTTTTCACTGTGCTCATTTTGGTTGTTCTTTCTTTTGCTGATTTCTACACCTTCTTGATTCTTCCTTTCTCAGTTCCAAACAACTCTTGCCCACACCTTTGAAGTCCCACCCCGCTCCTGCCACTGTCTCATTTTTCTGTAATAACAGCACTATCAAGCCTCTCTGCTGCAGCACTGCTTGCAGCAACCAGATGCCTTGCATTACCATGCTCCAGTTCCCCTTGTTTGTTCCTCTCCTTTGTTTTGTGTCTATTTTCTCACCCTGCATAGCCAAAAAGTATGTTACCTTCTCTTTTCCTTTCATGAAACTGTGTATCATCTTATTTTAAATGTAAAATCACTGAGTCATTCCTTTAAAAAATGAATTGTGGTTGCTTTGTGGTATGCTATATTCTTTAACGCTCCAGGGTACAGAATTCAATTCTGAATTGTAATATTGAATTTCTTTTATATTATGGATTTAACTCATGTTTTGTCATTGTTTTACTTCTTTGTATTGATAATAAATTATTGTATTTTGTCTAGTAATTGGTACATATAGGTATAACCCCTTGGACCATCCTGGTTAACAAATGCAAATAAATAAATAAACACTATCTGTGTCAGTCTGCATGGTCTCCCTGTGTCTACATGTGCTTTCTCTGGGTGCTCTGGTTTCCTGCCAGAAACATATTAGATGTTCTATCTATACATGTATTGTAATTATTCACTGGTTATGGCAAATCCAATGTACTTCTGACCTTGTGACCTGGTTCATAGTTTAAAAAAATCCATAGAGCAGTGCAGTTACCCTTTAAACAGATGCTGAAATGCATAAATTAATACATACTTAAATAAATAAATAAATAATGTCTTTACACACCACTGCCCTTCTTTGGCTAAGTTAGAGGGTGTTGTTAGCATAGCCCTGGTCTCTCTGTTAGATAGCATCCATTCTACCACCAGTCACAAAACCTATTCTTTTGTCCACTGCTACAGCTCTTCATTATAATTCTAAAGTCACTCCATTTCTGGCTGCTGTCAAA
Source organism: Protopterus annectens (assembly GCF_019279795.1). NCBI lineage: Eukaryota > Metazoa > Chordata > Ceratodontiformes > Protopteridae > Protopterus > Protopterus annectens. The sequence goes on from NC_056739.1 coordinate 1,129,181,453, forward strand.
GGTAATACTTTTGGGAATGCTGTCTCTTCCCCCATCATGTTACCTCTGCCATCTGTCTCTTGCCCTACTTGCTATAACTTCAGATGTTTCCTCTGAGAGATCATTGAAGACTAAATGCCCACCTCTCCTCTTATTGATGTCTTTTATCACCTTCTTCCATTTCTTACAACGTCTCTGCTGAAACTAGTTTCACTGTAAAATGGTCTTTAGTGTTTGTGTTTTCAAGGCTAAAAATTGCCTTGTTAACTGAATCTTCAGTACCAAAACTCTCTTCCCCGTACCCACATTACTTATCCTGCTCTTCTGTGCATCCTTTCACAAGTCAGTACCCTTTGGTAAGCAACCTTTGCATTTCTATGTGCAGTAACCTATGCCCTCCGTATTATCCCTACTAGTAGTCTAATTCCTTGCACTGCATTCCATTTACTACTGCCCTTTCTGACCACCTGTATTGCTTGACTGTTCTCCTTCCTTCCACTTTGACCATCACTACTTGTCTCCTTCCTTTTCCTATCCATCTTACATCTCTGACATGGCCACACTTGTTCTGCAAATACTCCATTATCCATCACCATTGTCTGCTCCTGTCTCCATGCCTTGGCTCCTATTGTCCTTATCATTTTTCCTTACTGCCTCTCCCACTTTCTTAGTATTCCATTTCTTGCTTCTGCCATGACACTGTTCCTGGGCTTGTCTTCACTGTCTTCCTGTTTGCTAATCTATTTGTCTATACTGCTCTGACAGACTCTGCTCAAACCTCATCTCCCCTGCCTCTCCTATTCCAACTTTCCTTTTCTTTTATTTGCTGAATTTTTTCTTCCATGCAGTCATCTGATGCCACTCCTGTGACACCCCCAGATGTACTGCAACCCATGATTAGGCCTGTGAGGAGACTGAGGTGTCCCAGTGCAGCATCATTTTGCTGTGGAGGTATTTATGCTTATGGCTTAATTCTGAGTTACCCCTCACACACACCTGTACCATGGCAGTGGTCAACCTTGCAGTGAGGACATGCAATGTATCGTCCCACCTCCATGGTAACTCAGCCGATGGCATCTCCCTGTTCTCACTGTGGACGTGTTCCCTTATTCATCTCCAGTCTCCACCTGAGGTCTAACATAGGATGCATCTAACTGTAGCCCCTCTCCCCAAGGTAGGCATGCCCATCCTTCCCCTTCAGATGCCCGAACTGCTAATAAAACCCAGGATGCTTGAAATTCTGTTAGGATTTTATCCCCAAAAGCCATACAGCAGCTTAGTCCAACTTTCCTCAGCCTGTCCTCCTGCAGTTTCTTGCTAACTATCCAAACATACTGCTAAGTCTAGAGCCTGAAGCTCTCCATGTCTCCTACCGATCCCATACTTGTTGCTATGCAACTCTTCATGAGTCAGACTCCTCCCCCATGCCTAGAACTTCCAATTCAAATCTTAATCTTTACTGTCTCTCTTACAAAGGCTCAAAAGCCTGCACTGTGCACATCACCCTACCTTGTAGATTTAATTTAATTCATTAGCTCCTACTTCAGCTTCTTAACATTACATGTCATCCTTTCTGCCTTGTGAGTACTTTTCTGTCTGTTTTCTGTTACTTGTCCATTTCTCTTTGTGGTCTCCTATATGCCCTGCTCTATCCTTCTGCCCTTCTTGTTCCCAGGCACTGTCCCACCACACCTTGCACTGCTGTACTGTCACCTGGAACTTCCCTCTCTCTGTCATCATGTGATAAACAAGGTAGAGGCACTGAGGTAAAAACTGCCATCCAGTTATCTGTTACCAGTTAGAAATGTTAGGTAAAAATTAAAAATGCTGTACTGCTTCTAGTTACATTTCCTCCAATGTGCTGATGCTGTGTTAGGCACTGTCCTGTCTTCACCTGCCTTGTCTACAGCATTTTTCTTCTGTTTTATCTGTTTACATCTATTCAGTACAACGTTAGCGCTCCACCATAATAACCTGTTAGTTATACTTATGGTTGTATACCTTAGTGTAATGTATGTCTTGATGCTGGATATGAACCATAATAACCTGTTAGTTATAGTTATGGTCATATACCTTAGTGTAATATATGTCTTGTTGCTGGATATGAACCATAATAAACTGTTAGTTATACTTGAATACTTAAGTGAAATATATGTCTTAATGCTGGATATGAACCATAATAACATGTTGTATTTGTTGTGCTATGTGTCCCTTAGTGCATTTGGGGCTTTTCAAGTGTTCACTGCATGACTTTGATATGTTTAGTATAACATGTGATCCTACCGGTCTAGTTTTATGGTATGGACTTGCTGTTTGTGAGCAGAGGTTTTCTGTAGTCTTGTTCCCAGAAATGTTTTGGGTTTACATCTAACTAACTCGGGATGGATTAAATGCACGTCAGACTGTAGTATGCCTTTCTGCTTTGTAGGACTAATTTTCTCCAGAAATATTACTATTCATAATGACTGTCTATGTATGATTTAAAAAAAAATCAGTTTTATTACTAATATAATAATCAGAACAACACATTTCAGTAGTACTAAAACAATGTCACACATAATTATAACCAAGTAAATTTCAGTCACTCCATTTAATGTTATACAAACTTCTTTTACCTGATGGTACTATATATATAGATTACAAGTGTGATGCTCATCCACTCCATTATTTGCAATTAGTGAAGCTATATTTGCAATATTATTACAGGTACACTACAGCAGTTTCCAGTTTCCAGTTTCCACATTCATAATATTATCCTCCATCTCAGGCAATGGCATGTTCATGCCCATGGCAAGACATCTACCCATTTTCTTTCTTTAACATTTTGCTGGAAAAAGGATGACCACTTGCTTAGTGCCTTCTGCATATGCTTGTTCACTCATATGCCAGTTTCCAGGTTATATAACTGTCCCATTAATGTAGTCACTTTTCCTCCTAATGGGAGATGTTTTTTTTCATTATTTTTGTTACAGCTTTTTTAGAAGCCAGCTTACGTTTGTCAGGTATGGATCTCTCTGCATGATATAATCTCTCCCTTTTTCACATGCATATCAAAAAGAATTTTGTTGTTTAGGTAACACACCAAGTCTTAGGTTTAACACAAAAGGTTTTACCTCCCTTTTAAAGCTATTGGGTTTCAGACATTACCAGACAATACGCACCCGATCTCCTAAACTTTGGTTTAATTTCTCCAAGATTTTGGGTTTCTAATACCATGATGGTAATGAATTCCAGTTCTATGTCAAAGTATGTTTAAAGTTCATGAAATTACTATCATTTCAATCTTTGATGTTGGCCAAATCTGCTCTTTGCAGCACCCACAATGTGCCCAGAACTGACTCCTTCTACAGTTCAGAGTTACACATATTGGTAGCATATCTAAAAATAACTGTAAATTATTTTTATTTGACTCATTGGTCCTACTGATATTGAAACTGTTTGGGTATCCTTCCACATTGCCCTCATTTCTGCCTGCATATCCTGCTATCTTATGAATTTGTGTCTCTCTGCACATAAGACACTGTAATAACTGGATGAAACAATTTTAGTGATCAATGTTACTTTTATCTTCTTTTCAAGGACTACTATATCTGGTTTTGTCACATCTATTTTTTAAACTGTTGGTATTGGATGATCCCATGTGATATAAACTTCATCATTTTCTATAATGGTTTGTAGCTCATATTTCCAGTGCTTCTCAACCACTTCAGTACTGTAATGTTTGTACAATCCCCGATGCAACAGTTTTGCAACATTAGTATGCCTTTCAGAATATAGTCTCTCTGCCATTAGTGTATCACACCCAGAAACAAGGTGTGTGACTGTTTCCAGTTCTGTTTTACAAAACCTGCATTTATCTGTTTCTCTGACGTGCATGGACTTTGTAAACCAACGTACACATAGTCCACTATCCTGGGCTGCCAATATTAACCTTTCATCTTTTGGTTTAAATTTCCTTCTCCTTAACCATTCCTGTGTCAGATCCTGATTGACATGAGGTTGTTCCAGGAGTTTTCTGTACTTGCAACTAAATTTATGCCTTTTCCACATTTCTTGCATTTTCATCTTATCCTTCACCTTATATTCTTTAATTTTTTTGGCACATTCAGTTGCTCCCTGATTTTTGTCTTCTTCTGTTTTGATTTCCATTCCCACTTGACACCAATATGCTTCTACTAAACTAAGCAGGGAAGTCATCTTACACTTGTTGTCCTCATGTTTTAAAACTTTCACTATGTTTGGATTTTGTGAGGTCAGCAGATATGTATGCAGTCCTGCGATTGCAGATCTATACATGCAATCAGTTTTGAGGAGGCCCATACCTCTTTCAGAATGAGGACTGTATGATCTTGGTATGCCCTTACTTTTATAAATCAGTTGATAAGCATAAAGCATTTTTCTTGTTTTCTTGTCCAACTGATCTAGTACATTTCAGAGTCAGTCAGTCATCCCAAAACTGTAAGTTAGAACAGGAAGAGCCAATTGGTTTATAGCCTGGACTTTGCAATTAGATGTCAGGGCTGTTTTCAGTATTAATTTTAGTATTCTAAAATACTCCTTTGTAAGTTTTATTTGCATTTGTTCATGTTTTATTGTCAAGCCTTCCTCAGACATCCCCTCCTGCTCAAGATTGTTTATCTCACATTCCTTTCTCAGACTGATATCTTCTTGGTGAAGCAGCTTTCCTGCTTTAAAAGTTGCTTTTGCACACTTAATATCAAATGACTTCTTTATATCATCTGAGAAAGTTTTGACCACTTACAGTTGTGTTTTCAGCTCCCCATCTGATGAACTATACAGTTTTAAGTCATCCACAAAAAGAAGTTGAGAGGTCTTTGCACTTTGTAGTTTTCTGGGAGCCAAATTGTAACTATGACCCAATCTGTTAAGCAGACAGCTTAATGGGTTAAGGGCAGAACAATAGAGCAGTGGTGACAAAGAGTCACCCTGCAATATCCCTCTTTGAATTTTTATCCCTGAGATAATAATTTGTCCTTTATCAATGCTTAGCTGCAAAGTCATTTGCCACTGTTTCATGGTCACTGTAATGTAATTGATCAATGTAGGGTGTAGTTTATACATTTGTAAGCACTCCTTTATCCATGAATTTGAGATGCTGTCAAATGTTTTTTATAGTCCATCTATACCATACTTGGATTCTTCCCCTTTTTACAATTCTCCATTATGACTTTATATAACAACAAATGATCCTTTTGGTTGTCTTTCTATTCCTTTTGCTTTATTTCGCAATTCTCTATAAAACATTTTTGGGTCATCAATGAGTTGCTAGTTTTGTACTTTTCCTTTATATTTATCTGCATATGTTCTACTTTTTCTGCCTTTGCTATTATCATTAGTTCATTATTTGCAGTTGTGTACCAAAGATCCTAGTCTGTTCTGATACTGTGCATTGTTTTTATCACATCCATCTTTCTAAGTATTTTTGTTGCTTTGTTCCCTCTTCTATACTCTTCTAACAGTGACACTTCTTGTCTTAACTGCTTTCTAGTTTTCTCTAGTCAATACTTCCATAATAGCATTCAGTTTCTTCCCTTCCCATACTGCTATGTGTTTTTGTGGTAAGACTTTATCTGTTATTAATTTAGCTGCACAGTAATATATCCTATTTACTTCTGTTAAATCACATGAATTTCTGTGAATAATCTTGATTACAGTGTTCACTTGTTTTATCAAACTTCTAATATTTTGAGTCTTAATGACATTCTGTAATCTATTTCTTTCATCAGTCTTAATATGTCTATCCATCTCTACTAAATCAAGCAACTCTTCCCTTAGATCACTTTCTTCTAAACTAAGGGCAGATTCTTTGTTCTCCATGTCATGTGACCATTCTATAGTAAGTTCCAGAACAACTTCCTGTGACATATTCTCTTCAGCTTCATCCTGTGTCATCTGTTGCTCTTTCATATGGGAACTCACTGGCCTGTCACTCCAAAACATTGAATGTGTTGGAGTTGCCACTGTTTCCTGTTCCGTCCCTTGCTGTGCAACTCCAATTGAACTTCTATGCTGGTTTCCTACTAAAAGTTCCAAAGTATCTTCATATGGCAACTGATCAGATTTTTTCTGTTCAACCAGTTTTCATTAATTTGGAGACTCATCATTCTATCCTGCAGTGATATTACCAGAGTTAGATTTTTTACACTAAATCCTTCATTTCACAGGCAATCCAGAACTTCAGTTTCTGTTTCTTTAACTTCTTCTTTACTAATTTTCTTTTTACTTTACCTTTTCATTTTCTTGTTTTTTGTACTGTACATTTTTCCATATCTGGATGTCGTTGTATTTATATTCAAATATCATTGTTGCTGCTTTTTTGTATTGATTAGTTTAGTTTTAGATTAAATATTGCAGTATATTAAGTCTCTTTTTCTTTCCCATGTCCATATTTCTTCTTCAAATGTCTCCTGCTCCTCCTGTTTTTCCTTAATTTGGGGACTCATTGTTTCATCATGCTGTGACATAACCTGTGTTAGACTTTCTACACTAAATCCTTCACTGTACAGTTATTTCATAATTTAGCTTTTATTTGTTTAACTTCTGCTTTACTGATCTTCTAATCTGTGTTCCTCCTTTGTAATCTTACTATTTTATATTGTGAAATTTTCCATATCTGGGTGCCCTTGCTTGTATTTCTCTTCAAATATATTTTGAGCTGCTTTTTTCTGTATTGATTAGTCTGACTTTCTAACTTGCATAAATATTGCACTGTATTACATCTCACTTTAATACTCTCTCTCTTTAGAACCGCGGTGGCAGTGCTGCGGTAGTGTTGTCACCTCACAATAAGACGTTGTCCTGTTCGATTCTCAGCTAAAGTGTCTTCTGTGTGGAAACATACGTGAATGGGTGTACCTTCGTTGAAGGTTGTACTTCAGGGCTGACAACTCGGTATGTAAAAATCTACTGCCAATCATTAGTAGACCGGAGTTCTGCTGTGGTGACCCCTAACCGGGAAAAGCCGAAAGATACAACATTACATCTCTCTTTACCATGTCCATCTTTCTTTGTTATACTTTTCAAAATCTCTAGATTTTGTTCATTATATTTTTGCACTTTGTCAGTCATTTCTTTTTCCAAATGTCCCAAGGTTTTTTTGGTCTATATAATGTTTTTCATGAATCTGTTGTATCAATGAACACAAATTAGCATTTAAAGCCTTTGACAGTTTTTCTTGTGCAATTATTTTTCTTTCCTCTAATTTCTCTCTTAATCTTTTTATATAGCTTCTAGCCAGAAATTCTGGGCTTCTTGCATAATAGTAGCAATGCATAATTTCTTTCATTATCCTAAATAGTCTATTCTATCATCTTTATGGCCCTTTCTTGGCCTGCCAGTTTTTGTTGCATCATTCTACAGCAAGGGAGTCATCCTCCCCAGAGCCTGACCTAATTCCATTGTAGGAATGTTTCTGTGTCTTGAGGATTCTTTTTTTTTTTTTTTTTCAAAAATTTTTATTTTTATTTTTACATTAATAAATGTCACAAATAAAAACCATCTTAGAACATGACCGTGTGCATATATATATATATACATACATATATATATATATATATATATATATATATATATACATACATACATACACATACATACATACACATACATACACATATATATATATATATATATATATACACATACATACACACATATATACATACATACACATACACACATATACATATGTTATACATTGATGTCAAATACTACAGGATATAGGTCATACAAAATATCTATTTACACTATGTACATAGATGCTTTCATTGTTAATTCCACAGTTATATAGACAGTATATACATTCGTAATATCCAAGTTATTATTTAATATCTGAACTTGTATGTGTTCTTTGGTTCCATTATAGTGTATTTCTAAGTTGCTGTGTGATGAATTATGCTAATATGATGTTAAAGGTTTGTTCCCAAATTTCTCTGGATTTCATGTTTTTGTTTCTTTTATCTATTACTATTTTATGAGCTAAAAGGTGTTGTATAGCTACTTGTTTAAAACCCTCCCAAGAGATATTTATCGTATCTAGCCATTTAAAAGCTATATACAGTTTCATTAGTAGGAAAATTGTTAAAAGTGTATTTGCTTGTTTTCTTGGGATGTTGGGTGGGAGAATGTGTAATAGAGTGAATTCCCAAGTTAATGTTGATGTTTGATAACCCGTTTTTGTAATTGTACCTTGAGAGAGTTCCAGAGTTTATAGACACATTTACAGCTCCAAAATACATGAATTAAGTCAGCTATCTGGTCCTTACAGTGTGGGCAGAAAGGTGATTTTGATGTGTTAAATTTGTGTAGGATCGCAGGTGTGAAATAAACATTATTATTGATCATGAGCTGAGTGTATGCTAACTTTTTGAGGGGTAGAATCTTTAGTGTTAGATTGATTGCCTGGCTTATTTGCTGATCATCTATGGATGGTTTAATTTTTCTCCAGTAGTTAGAGAAGAGGAGGTACTTCTGGTATTTGATTACATTTATCATTTTATATGAATTGGTAATAGTTTTCTTTGTTGTGATAATAGTTTTCCAAAGCCTGCTACAAGTTTCTATGTCACTATTGGTCATAGTAATATTTTGGAGATAACTGGAACACAGTTCTTTGATTTGTCTTAGGATTATTATGTGTGATTTAGAGGGGTTTAAGTTGGTCCTCATTTCTTGTATTGAACAGTTAAAGTAGGGATAGATATCTTGGATTGCTTTATCTTTTAGTCTGGGAAAAGGGACTAAGTCCAGCATCTTATTGTTTATTTTTAAATTTGGGTTTTTATGAAGGGGTTGCAGTATTGTCATGGCATGTCTAAGGTTCAAGAATTGAAAGAGTTTTTGCGCTAGGTTGATAGAATGTTTTAAGGGCTCTATAATGTTATAAGTTTGTATTTCTTTCTGCCTCAGGAATGGACGTGTTTTGGGATTGAAACCTAGAGCTTTAATATATCTATAATATAGTGTCACCCAGAGAGGAGACCAATTTTTCATTGACGGGTTATGTTCAGCTATTCTCAATATTCTGTTAGTGTTAATGATCGAGTAGTACATTTTAAAATCTGGTAGATTTAGTCCTCCTTTGCTTTTGGGGAGTGTTAATTTTGGATAGGAAATTCTGTTTTTTTTGGGTTTCCATATAAATTTTGCTAGGAAGGTATGAATTTGTTTGAAGAATTTATTATGTATTGTTGTCTGTGATGTCATGAATATATACATTAATCTAGGTAAAATGTTCATTTTGATAATTGATACTTTGGCCAAGAATGGTAGTTTTAGGTTGTTCCATCTTTTGCAGTCTTGCATTATATTTTGCCATTTAAGGTTTACATTGTGTTGGTAGAAGTCTTTGTTACTCTGGAAAAAGGTGATTCCCAGGTATTTAGTTTCTTCTTTAATTTTTATTGTGTTTAACAATGGTATTAGTGAGATGAGTCTGGGTGTTTTTAGGGGGAAAATATTAGTTTTATTAAGGTTTAGTTTGTAGTTAGACATAGTCGAGAAATGTTCAATTGCAGCTATTATTTTGTTTATATCTGAATTTGGTGTAGTGCAGTATATGTTCAGATCATCTGCAAATGCAGTGAGGTATATTTTAAAGTTGTGTATTGATGGAGGATTGTGATATGTATTTTGTTTAATGTATAGAAAGAGTGGTTCTAGGTATACATTAAACAGGAAGTGTGATAGTGGGCATCCTTGTCTTGTTCCATTTTTTATTAGGATCCTATTTGACCAAGTTTTATTTATATACAGAGATGTGTATGGGTTGCTATAGAGAGTTTGGATGATCTGAATGAAGTTATTGGGTATATTAAAGTAGGGTAGTGTTTGGAGTAAGAATTCTAGATTAACCCTATTAAATGCCTTGTGGGCATCCACTACCATTGTGTAGATGTTGATATTGTATTGGTTAGCGTAGGATATTAGTGCATCTAATGTTAATGTATTGTCACTAGTCTGTCTATGTGGTGTAAAACCGGATTGTTCTGGGGAGAGGATTTTTTCTATCAGATTTTTCATTCTGTTTGCAAGTATAGAAGTAAATACTTTAGTATCTGTATTTAAGAGAGAGATGGGCCTGTAGCTGTTGGGGTTTTTGGGGTCTGTGTGTTCTTTTAATATAAATATAGTTTTAGAGGCATTAAAGTGGATATCATTTATTTTATAGTTTATTATGTAATTCAGTGTATAGTATAGTAGTTTGGCTATCAAGGGGGAAAATGCTTTGTAAAATTCTGATGTGAGTCCATCATGACCCGGAGCCTTATGCACTTTTAAGTGTTTGATTGTTGTAATAATTTCACTGATGGATATTGGCTCAGTTAGTTTTTTTTGTTGGTCTAAATTGAGTTTAGGGAATTTCAGTTTTTGAAGAAAAAGAGTTCTATCTTCCTTTGAGGTTTGTAGTATTTGTGCTCCATATATTTGAGAGTATATTTGTTCAAATGTTTTAATAATGTCTTCATTTTTTGTGTAGTTTTTGTCTCTGTAGTTTATTTCTGATATATTGGAGGCATTTTTGTGTTGGCAGATAATTCTGGCCAAAGCTCTAGATGGTATTTGAGCTTCTTCTGCGTAAGTGGCTAACATTCTGGCTTCATAGAAAGATAGGTTCCTGGTTTCTAACATATATAGATCCCTTTGCAGTTTTAAAAGTTCTGCTTCTGTTTGGTTCTTAGGGTTATTTATTAGTTCTTTTTCAAGATGCTCTATTTTCCCTTTCAGTATATGCTACTCTTTCAGTTGTATTTTTTTATAGTATGCTGCTTTTTTGATAAACACTCCTCTGATTTGTGCTTTGGTTGCAGCCCATTCTATGTCAGTTGGTACTTGGGAGTTAGTGATATTTGTAAGAGCTATTTTTAGTATTGCTTCTGTTTCTTTTATTACATCCATTTTGGAAAGTAAATTAGGGTTTAATGACCAATTATGACCCCTATTCTTTAAATATATCTTTTTGTTCCAGTTAATGTTCAGTGTGATTTTGGAGTGATCTGAAAAGAACCTGGTATGTATAGTTATTGTTGGGTCCATGTTAATGAATATGTCAGAGATTAAGAAGAAGTCTATCCTTGACCACATTTTGTGGCATTGCGAATAGAATGTGAATTTCCCTGTTTTATCTGCACTGTTCCCATGTTTAAAAGGGTCATATAGTTTGAAATCTTGTTTGAGTTCATTAAGGGCTAATGTGGCTTGTTTATTAAATGATTTGGTCAGATTAGATTTATCCTTTTCTGGGTTTTGATATGTATTCCAGTCACCTCCAATCACTAGGTAGTGATCTTTAAATTGGTTTAAGGTTGGGTATAATGACATAAAAAAGTGTTGTTGGTTATTACAGGGTGCGTAAACATTAAGTACCATTATAAGTTTGGATATTGTAGGACTATTAAATGTTACATAGCACCATCTTTCCTCCTTGTCAGCTTTGGTTTTAAGTATTTTTTCCTTAAATTGGTTTTTAATTATTATGGCAGCTCCAGCATTGTTTGTTTTCCCCTCTGAAGCTATGATTTGACTTATCCATTTCTTTCTGCTAATTTCTGCCTATTGATCTGCAGTCAAGTGCGTTTCTTGTATTAGTATGAGGTTGGCTGTGGTTTTTAATGCAAGGTGTAAGAATAGTTTTCTTTTCTTCTTGTTTTGGAGCCCTTTAACATTCCATGATTCTACTTCCCACATTTATTTATTAGGTGTATTCCTTAGATATGCCATGTATATTAGTTTTGTTTTGTTAGTTTTGTATGTGTTACTGTGTGATGGTTTAGGAAAGCATCTATTTATCCCCATCCCTACACTGTGCCTAACCACTATATCCCTGGACCAGGAATAATCAGGGGGGGGATGAAGGTTCATTATATGGTTTACCTTTACATCTAATCTTGGAATGTGTTTTCTTTTTAGATATAGATTTACTCCATAGTATCCCCCCTGTGTTACTATAAACAATGTGGACAAAGCTGGACAAACTAGTTCCCTCAACAAACACTGCTACTTAATATCCCTAGCCTCTTCCAACATATTATTTATACAGTGATGGTATTGCATTTAAGGTACAGCATGTATTGTTTTTGTCTTGTGACTAATTCTTTCTAATAGTATTTTTAAAACAGCATATTAATATACATTCCTCAGTAAATTATAGCAATATGTGTACCATAGTAATATTGTTAAACAATCAATCTTGTAATTTATACATTTTTCGCTCATTTGACTTCTTTTTCCTCCCCTTTACATATTCAGGTTTCGGCCTTCTTTGGTGCCTATAGTGATGTTTTTCCACATCAATCTGTGTGGGTTATAAAATATATACTTGGCACCTATTTAACAGAAGTAGGAAGTATAGAGAGACAAAAAAAAAAAAAACTTAGCCAAACAGTCCTTCTGCTATAGTTGACATATTAAGGCTATATTTACATTATCCCAGGATTGTTAGGTTATTTTACTAATTTCCTGAGATTACTTCTCTCCAGGATCTTTTAACACATTTCTAGTATTTACATAAAACATTTAACAATTTTTTCCCTTTTTTTCCCAATATTAATCTATGAGCTAGCATAATTCTGACAGTTTATTTCTTGCCTATTATTTAAGGCTGGAGCTTCATTCACCTACACAGTACTGGGTGTACTGTTTTAGTGAATGGTTCAGTTCAACAGTACCTTATTTCTTCAAGGTTTTGCTTGCAGGTTGGTTGACATCTATGGTGCAGCTTTTTTCTTTTAGCTGGTGCAGATCAATTTTCATTTTTCAGGCAGTAAAATCCTTTGGAGCTTGTTGAAATCCATTTTGTCTGACTGTTCTTAATGAAGCCATCAAAAGCCTAGTGGGGACTGAATTTGCAAGCCAATATCTGAGATGGGAACTTCCTTCCTATATTCGTGCATCGGAAACAGCAGTTTATTTTTGGTTCCCACTCAGGCTGTACTTCCCTTTCCTGTGTTCCTCATGGCTCACATCAATGACCCAAGGGCCTAGACAGCAAAGGGAAGATTTCAGAGTTGGATCCCAGCTAGAGTGCTCATGAATGGGGTCATTTTTTCATCCAAGGGACCTTTATCTTTTTTTTGTGGATTTATTTCACTTCTGAAGGTGGAATTTGCTTGAAAACAGCCAGGAATGTCTCTTTTGCCTCTTTGGGGTTAGCAACCATGTATTTAACCTCTTTGATGTAAAAGATTAACTGATTTGGATATTACATCTGGAATTTGATTTTTTTTCTATTAGGAACCTGCAGTATGGAGATAGTAGTTGTCTTGCTTGTCTTATTTGTCTTGGGAGGTCTTGAGCAAAGGAGATTTTATTATTATTCCAGGTGAGTGTGCCTTTTTTCTTTGCTGCCAGTATGATTTTATTTACATCTTGGTAGTTTAATATTTTAATATAGACAGGTCTTGGTTTCAGTGATGTTTGCATTTCCCTCAGGGCTCTGTGGGCTCTCTCTATTGTTATTTGCTGCATTTCTTCAGATTCCTCTAGGAGGGAATTTATTATTTGCTTGATTGCTGGTATTAGATTGTTATGAAGTACAGTTTCAGGTATTCCTCTGATGATGATATTGTTCCTTCGAGATCTTGCTTCCAGGTCTGTTAATTTTGCTTGTAAGTTTTGTATTTCTTTGTCATGGGCATCAGTTTTTTTTTTTAAATAGAGTCTATTTTTATTTCATTTTCTATTATTTTGGACTCAGATTTTTCCATTCTGGATATTATTTGGCTGAATGAGTCACCAAAGGTTTGAAATTGTAATGATAAGTCCTTTAATGCTTGCTGGATAGGTAATAAGGCAGATTTTATGTCTTCCAGATTAGCTGGCTGGTCTGTCTTGGATTTATTTGTATTTTTAGAGTTGTCAGTTTGTTTAGTTGTCTTTTGTCTTTTTGAAGTTGTGTCTTTCTCAGGTGAGGCTAGTACTGAGAATTTGGCCTTAGTTGTTGTTGTTTCCATATTATTTTCCTCTTTTGACATCTTGCTGTATAGTGTTTTACCAGTCTTGCAGTCAGATGCAGGGCCTTAGTAGCACATTGCTTAAGCTGTTATTCAGAAATCTTAGTTAATCCTGCTGTTTCTGAGCTGAATCTGTCACTTTTTCTTCCTCTTTTGTTTGCTGGATGATATTAGCAGTAAATATCTACAGTTATTTCTGTATTATTAATTCTGCGCTGCCTTCTGGGTTTGTTTTAATCCAGGGTATATCGAGACCTAGGTGATAGCAGTTCTCACAGAATAGTGGCCATTTTGAACTCTGTGTTTTGAGGATTTTACACTGTCATATTTTTCCAGTCCTGGCACCAGTGTGCTTACCATGAATGGGGAGCTTTTGGTACTTGCGTATTATCGCAACCAGATTTTTGTGGTTGCGAAATTCGCATAGTTCAAGTGCTTATAACACTTTTGACACTTTCTGCCTGTTATTTCACATCCTTACTAAGGAAGACTAACTTGGCCTTACATTCAGGAAGAAAAATGATTACACAATTCTTCTTCCTGTTTAGCGGGCATTACACACACAATGCTTCAATTCTCAGAGCTGCTGTCTCACTGACGAAAGGAGTAGCTAAAGTACTGAATGCATTAACTTCTGAAGTCTGGATAGAAACTGGGAAGGGAACTGAAAGGGTAAAGCTGACTTTTCATAGTAACTGCCCAGTCTACAAATGTTTTAATTCTGTCATAATGTTACAATATTTAGTAAGATTCACATATGTTTGTACATTTATAGTTCATCTGGAAATTAGATAGCAGCACACATGCTGGCAGTAAAGTACATCATGTTAAAAAAACCCTGCCAATAACAGATAATGCATGAACGTCTGAACTCACGAATCACACTTTAAGGGGAATTGGTAGGGTGAAGCTCACTTTGGGTAATAAGTTTGCATTGTAAAAGTAGTCTAATTCCCTGAAAATGTTTGCATTTTTACTGAAGTTCACACATATGTTAATGCACAAATGAGACAGTTCCACAAATGCTGGCAGTAAAGTGCAAGCAGCCACAGTGACACTAACTTTTTCTGTTGTATTGATAACCCTTAATATGGTCAAAATCATACAAACATTTTTTTTCAAGTTATAATCCTGCTTAAACAAACTTCACTGTTTGAAAGAAAAGACAATTCCTAACATTTCTACAACACTAACCGTCGGATTTCATCATCGGCAAGCAAGTGATATTACTGCGGAAATCTGGTTGCGATAATACATAAATACCAAGCTTTTTTATCCTGAGACTTTTTTATTTTTAACCTATTTCTGTCTATGGTATATGTTATATAAATTAGAGTCTATATATCAGTGTCATCTTGGTGAGATTTTATAAAAACAGGGTCCACCTTGGAGAAGGTACTCACTAAGACTTGAGGATGAATTAAATTCCAGCAATACTATTCCATTTTCCTTGCTGATTTTAACATCTCTCCATTTGGACCCCTATCATCTGTCTATTCAGACCCCTATCGTCTATCCATTCTGACCCCCATTCCATTATGGCATCTTCAGTATTGCAAACCAGTCCCCATACACACACATTAGCCAAAATAAATGTTACATATTTGAAGGAACACTGCCATCCCAGAAATCTGAAATTCCTACCTGTCAGTGCATATCTTGGAGCCAGTTACACTAAAAATGAAACTTCTGATTGCACAGTAATATACAGCTCACTTTTACACACCAGTCTTTATTTTTCATTTCATGGAATAGCAAGAAGGGGTGGGCATACCCATCCCAGGTGGGATGGCATTCATCAATGACACTTTTTGAGTAGAGGGATGCTTCAGTAAGGGGAGTTTCCCTCAAACAAGATTGATGAGTGTGGAAGGTAGGACATAGAATGGGTAGAACATATAACAGACCTTTCCAGAATGGAAGTGGAGACAGCCACTCCTCTTGGGTCCCTTCAGGATCTATGACCATCCCCAGCAATATCAGAGTCAGTCCAGGGGCCCAGCATGGACATGGGGCATTGAGGGCTGGGCTGGTGTAATGATGTCCTAAGGGGAACAAAAAAAAGTAAAAGATTATCCTAGTCTGTTGATAATTCCCTTATGCATTAATGACTCCTTCTAGACTTTACTATAAAATTTATGAAAAGTAGATGTTTTAGCTGTTGCCCATTTCCATTTACTTGATACAGTTATTATCATCTCACACAAATGTTTATAACTTGGATAGATTGAAAAGCATTGTTTAAATTGGTTCCAGTTCTTCAACACATCATAGTTTCAGAGCTAATCTCAGTATGGTCCTGGAAATGTAGTCACCAAAACCTAGAACTCCTGAATCCCAGGGAAAACCTGGATGTAGAAGTGACCGAGGTCTTGGACCAAGTTGGTGAAGGACTAAAACAGAAAGAATATGGTTCTGTGTATGGTCTTAATTAAGGTAGACAGGTTAGAAACATCTGTGGAAGGTGTATCAGCCAGTGGTGGTTACCACTGTATGATTTCATGTGGGGTGAAAGGTAAGAAAACAGATGATATGGTGGAGTTTTCAGAGGAGTAGCTTATGGTAAGTGAATTACAGGACTGAATGAAAATAAAGGAATAAATGAGCTATATGAATGAGTCGAGGATAAGGGATTTGGTACTTTGGACAGGGATTTGAGGGGCACGTAAAAGGAAGAAAAACTTACTATGGCTACATAGAAATGTGAGACTCGTGATTAGGGTGAAAAAGAAGGCATAAACAAGGGAAATACATAGGGTGGGGAGGTACAAGAGGCACAGTCAAGGAAGCAAGTAGAATGGGAGAAATGGAAGTGAAGGTAGCTGAGGCTGAAGCAAAAAAGGAGAAAACAGAAGAGGCTAAGAACAGAAACAAGGGCATATATAAAACACATGGCAAAAAGGAAAAAGTAATAGACAGATCTAGAAGTCTGAGAAAGGTTGGGAGTGAGACTGAAGGAGACAGGAAAAAAGGTGTTGAAGGACTATTTTGCTCCAGTCTTCAAAGAGGAAAGGAAAGACAGAGTACACAGATGGAGGGGAGTTTGGACAGCATGGGAAAAGAAACAAATGGAGATGGAGTTATAAAATGATGAGATGGAGAGGGAAGACATTGTCTTAAGATCAATATAAGAGAAACAGACAAGATGATCTGCCTTCCAGGGTCATCAGAAGTGTGACCATTATGCTGACCGAACCAACGACTGGTCACTGCAGTGAGCCTTAAGACCAAAAGATGGCAAAAGTGGTACCATGTTCAAGGTTAAAAAATCCAGGGAACTACAGAGCTACTGGGTGGTACAGTGATATCCCCATACAAGGTGTAAAAATCCAAGGAACTACAGAGCTACTGGGTGGCACAGTGATATCCCCATACAAGGTGTAAAAATCCAGGGACCTACAGAACTACTGGGTGGCACAGTGATACACCATACAAGCTGTAAAAATCCAGGGAACTACAGAGCTACTGGGTGGCACAGTGATACCCCCATACAAGGTGTAAAAATCCAGGGACCAACAGAACTACTGGGTGGCACAGTGATACACCATACAAGTTGTAAAAATCCAGGGAACTACAGAGCTACTGGGTGGCACAGTGATACCCCCATACAAGGTGTAAAAATCCAGGGACCTACAGAACTACTGGGTGGCACAGTGATACACCATACAAGTTGTAAAAATCCAGGGAACTACAGAGCTATTGGGTGGCACAATGAGTGGCACTGTCACCTCAAAGCAAGAAGTTCTCTGTATAGTTCTAGAATAGTGTATCTTGTATGTAGAGTTTGCATGTTCACGCAGTCTTTTTTATTTTATTTTAATTTATTTTTTCCTAACCTTTTGCTCACTGTGTTAGTCCGACTAGGCTAGTAGCCTCTTTTCAGGGGAGAACCAAGGTGATATTTATACTACTAGGGGAAATTTGGCCAGGTGCTGTGAGATTTTTCACAACCACTTGAACTGCCACCAACTTAGGCAGATGATGAGGCCTCGGTTTAACATCTCATTCAAAGGACAACAAACTCAGCAGTGCACCACCACTGTTATGCTGCAGTACAGTGTCAACAAAGGTGAACATGATTTCTATTGCACCACTGATGCTGACTGTTTTTGTGTCTTTTCTCAGAATAATCCACTTTCCTTTTATATCCCAAAGTGATGTGTTAGGTGTTTTGGTGACTCCAAAGTTCTCACAAGTCTATGTGTATGTGTGTATATGTAAGTAGTGTGTGAGTGTGCTTTACAAAAGACAGCTCAACCAAGCTATTTCTATTCCTTACTTGCCAAGTACACTATGTGCATTGTGGCAGCTATTCATTGGGTTGCTATAGAAGTCAGATGTGGCTCATAGACAGAAGGGGCTATCAGTCAGATCTGATCCAGTTTATGACACAGTTAGAGAACAACTTGAGAGGTGGGTACAGTTAGAAGGTGCCTACCTGGATTTCAGCAACATATATGATTCAATCTCAGTAAAGCACGACACCAATGCTTTTAGCCCAAAAAAGCAGCCAAATATGAGACACCAACAAGTTGTATTAGCGCTTTCATTCACATTTAATGCAGAGTGAACTTCTTCAGAAACAACTTGCACATCTTCACAACTCTAATAAATACAAATACCAATCAACAAATTTACATAATAAATTGGTTAAATTAAATAAACTAACTGATTAAAGGCACATACTTAGTATCCCAAAACGAATACTAATAAATACACAACAAATTTAGATTGAATTAAAAATCAATAGGTAGAAAAATATTCAATAAAAAACATATATATAAATAAAATTACATTTCTAAAAAAATAGAACTAATGTTGTATGTAGCTCAGTGTCAGACATGTCCAAGCTACTATGTGGGTATGACAACCAGAGAACTTAAGGTTAGAATTCGTGAACATTTGTTAGCTATCAAAAAGAAAGATTCTAACAATGCACTAGCTAGACACTCAGCTACTTGTAGTGTTTTCAAAAAGTTCACATTTTCTGTTATGGATAGTGTGTCGAACAATATATTTAATGGTAATGTAAAATCTATGCTAGAATGTAAAGAATCCTTCTGGCAATTTTTTCTAGGGGCAGATAATGCCCCTGGTCTTAATGAAGTAATAAATTTAAAATGTTTCTTAGAAAATAAATAGTCAAAATAACAAAATATCCATTATTCACACATGGAATGTTTGAGAATATTAGTTCTATTTTTTTAGAAATGTAATTTTATTTATATATATGTTTTTTATTGAATATTTTTCTACCTATTGATTTTTAATTCAATCTAAATGTGTTGTGTATTTATTAGTATTCGTTTTGGGATACTAAGTATGTGCCTTTAATCAGTTAGTTTATTTAATTTAACCAATTTATTATGTAAATTTGTTGATTGGTATTTGTATTTATTAGAGTTGTGAAGATGTGCAAGTTGTTTCTGAAGAAGTTCACTCTGCATTAAATGTGAATGAAAGCGCAAATACAACTTGTTGGTGTCTCATATTTGGTTGCTTTTTTGGGCTAAAAGCGTTGGTGTCGTGCTTTACTTTGTTTGGTGCTACAAGTGGTTTATGATTCAATCTCACATTGCCAGCTCCTAGACAAACTGCATCTTATGGGGTTATTAACTGGGCTCAGAAAGTGGAATGCAGCATGTTTGAAGGTGAGACACAGACAGAATGCGGAATTAAAGAAGTCAGTAGTGGAATACCACAGGGCTCTGTCCTGGTTTAAGTAATGTACAATAAGTTAATTTCAAATGGATCAGACAGGATGTTGAACAATATGAACCTCTTCATGCATGACACAAAAACAGACAGACATATAGAGAATAGGGCAAAGAACTTATAAAAGGAGGAACAAATGAGCAAAAAGATGGCATTTCAGGTACACTGCAGAAAAATGCTATGTAATGCACTTAGATCGCAACAGTAACTCTGGTGTGTTACATTATCTGGTAGTACAAATGATTTAGACAGAGGAAAAAAATGATGGGGGGTATCATAATGAGATAGTACCACCAAAAGCAAAGTAAGCGGGCCATAGTAGTATAAATAAAATGCTTGGACTTATCCTCAGGGGAAACAAATTAAAGGGCAAAAAAACTAATACTGCTTTACTGAGTTTTGTTCAGGTCAGCCCTTGAGTAGAGATGACAGTTTTGGGTACCATAGAAGGAGACCAATAGCAGGTTGCCGGAATGCATGTGTGTGTGTGTGTGTGTGTGTGTGTGTGTGTGTGTGTGTGTGTGTGTGTGTGTGTGTGTGTGTGTGTGTTTCTCATTGATGTGTATGATTGTGTGTATTCACATGCGTGCATGTACATGCACATCTGTGTTTGTGCACAAGTGGGTATGTGTTTGTATATAGCAGAAGAAAAGGCATGACAAAAAACAGAGGAGCTAGATCTATTCTTAGTTGAGATCAGAACAGAGGGTGTAAACATAAAATGGGTGTACAAGACTTATATTAAATTATCAGCAAAATAAAAAAAAATACTGACCCCCCCCCATACATTACTATTATTGATCTTGCAATGGTAGGTAAGAGCTTGCAATTATGTTTAATGTTTTCCATTATAAATTATGTGTTATAATCCTAACATTCCATAGCTTTCTGACACATCTTACCAGGCTGTTTCTTTATGTTTTCTACATTCAGCACAGAGCATATCAGGGGCATGACACTGATCTACTATTTTCCTCAAAACATCATTTGTTGAAACAGACCTACTGAACAACATCTTACTGAATCTGCAAAATTTAAAAAAATGTCAAGCAAGAATGGTATTTCTGCAAAGATGAAGAAGCCTTGCATCCCCACTTCTCCTTACTTATTTATGTATTACAACTTTCAGGTCACACTGACTTAGTGTCGACAGAATGTGTAATACACTCTGCCCTAAATATATTATTGTACATTCAAAATGTAATATATTTGTAAGACACTGTGGAGAAAGGACACCCAACAACAGACATAGGATTGCAGGGGGGATGCCCTATGCAAAAACAAAAACATCTAATCCCACAATATTTGTAATAATGAATATTTCACAAAACCCATTTGATAAACTTATTTCTGCAAATGCTGTTTTGATGAAATGGCATTTGTCTGTCTGTCTTATGCCCAACGTGTTACCTATCCTGAGGTCATTTATTCTATAACTGACTTCTACAAGTGGGTGAACCTTTTACTTCCTTCAAGGAAGCCATGCACAGACTCACTTATAAACTCACTATGTTACGCTTTGTCAGCAGATATTTTCATGGACTGGACTATTACTAAAATATTTAGGAAGTAAGATATAGCTATCGTGTTGCATTATTCACTAAGGCAATTAGTACTGTCATTTAATGCATATTTTTTTTATAAATAGGTCAGTCTGGAGTTGCTGTTAAAATCAAAATATGGTGCAGTTTCATGACTAATTGCTTTTAACATTGAAGGAAAACTTAGTGTAAGCAATAAGAAAGTAATATCATGGCATTTAGTAATTTAATACAAGCTATTCATTCCTGATGAGCATATAGGTTAGTAAGTAAAGCACGGGGATCCTTCTTAAGGGGTGAAGGTTAATGATCTGTAGGTCATGTTACTTTTATCACTTTGATCGAGTTGCTCAAAGGTGGCTAAAATATTATTAAATAATTTTCATGGTGTTAAAAATAGTTTTCCTGGCTTTAATCAAGAGTCTACAACTGTGGCCATTAATTATTTTATGCATAATGCCTTGTATGTCTGTCAGGAATGTGACATTCATAATGATGCAGACATTTTTTACTGCAGAAAAGTCAGTGATCATTCTATTGTGCAGTAAAGATTTTACCTTTAGTTAATATTTGATGGCAGTCTGGAGTGAATGCATGAAAAGAGAGATGTTACAGAACTGTACTTTGACCTGAGACCTGCTTCCAACATACAACCTGCCAGCAGCTAAAGCTTCAGGTATTTTTACATGTCAGCTAAGAAACCCATTGGGAAAATCATTGATTTTAACCTCTATATATCAGCCAAAATATAGAAAAATTATGTATTCTCAACTTTGTATCAAATTATATTTTTCTTTAAATTCTGCTTTGTTCTGTTCCTGCTTTGCTTACTATATCTGACACATATGTGAAAAATGTTAAACTCAACATAACAGCCTCTCACCCAGAGAATCTGTGAACTTAGGGGGGAGACAGGGGAAAGCAGACCACACGCATACAGAGTATTTTTGGTACTAATAAACAGAGTATTTTTGGTAGTCAGAAGATTAGTCTAAGCAGAAAGGAAGATGTTTGTGGACATTATGATGCATTACTAATTCAGGCATCATTTCTTATGCGTAAATATACAGGGGCTACAGATTAATACTGGTGGTGTAATAGGATGGTGGACAACATCAATACCATGGATAAATGAAGAACCAGAAAAAGTATTAGATAGATATCGGGAAGGGCACTGAGGATGTCATCTACTGAATGAATGGCCTATCGAGATAATGGTACTTTAATAATCTCTGACATTTTCAGGTCTACAAATGTCCCATGAACGGAAGTATTAGCTTGAGGAACTGTGAGACTTTTAAGTCATGACAAGAGACTACAGACTTATCCCCATGCCAGGCAAAGAATGACATATGAAATCAGCTGCAGCAGATTCTATCTGCATTTTCTTAGATATGTATGTTTCTAATTATTCATTTTGATATATGCAGTAATGCAAGATACTTATTTTCCTTGCTATAATGGTCATTTTTGGTATATTACCCTCTAACATGCTCACAGTGGTACATGTACCCTTGAGTTATAATGGTCATCTTGTTTTGTCTTACACCCCTCTCCATTGTCCTTCTCTCCCCTCTCCCCACTTGGTCAAGCTTGGGCCTGATTACTGAAATGCTCAAGCAACATCTGGATGCAATGAGCTATGCATGCTGTCTTCTACTATGTTATTTTTTCAAATCCCTCTATTAGAGTGGGAGAGTAAAAACAGACTTTGTGTGCTATATACAGGTCTAGAAAGAACTACTCTCAGGAGTAAAGATTCATTTTAATGGTGTCTTTTTGTTAAAGTTATATCTCTGATACTATTTACAAATGCTCTAGTATTACATATAATTTATAATATGTAAGTGATAACCCTGTAGAAAGGTGACAATACAGTTAGGATATGTTGTATCAGGGTTATGGAATGTGGAAACTCTTAAAAGTAAGCTTAACTGCTCCCATATTACAAGCAGTAAGTGTACTGTGACAGTGATTCAAACTAGTGGTAGGTTGGCTTAGAAGAAGGAGGGTAGATCAAAGTCACAAAGCCAAAATCAGGCCAGTGTCCAACATTATTTCCACACCTTGCCAGGGATTTCAAGTACAGGTGGCACTGCTGTAGTCATAAAACAGTAAGGTAAGAGGAATGAGGATGCAAATTATATTTATTTTGGTGTACGCAAAGGTTGAGCCACTTGGATTTACTCCAAACAGTTGTTGTTAGAATGGGTAATACATTTATGAGGTAGGCTGCAGAGTATGTGTTATAAAGGAGAAATGTTTGAGGCGTTACCCTTGAAAGTTGGACAGATCTTATGACGAGGACAGAGGGTGTGCAGAAGGCTGTCTCATAGGCTAAAAGCTTACTAGTACACTGAGCCAGTGGGGGTGGCGCCCAAGCTAAGATTAAAACTAAGGACACGTGTCCATCTCTAGGCAGACTGCTGAAGATTTAAGGGGGGAGGGTGCAGGGAATTATGGTAAGGAATTAAATAAGTCAATCCAAGTCGAATGGAAATTGGAAATTATAGAAGGAAACAGAAGAGCATTATTGCTTAGAACTTACATGGGTACTATCACTCACTAAAGCAGAAAAAGAAATGTAAAACTCTGATTGGGTAAGAAATGCATTTTGTGATGTTGCAATGCAAAAAGCTAAACTAAAGCACAGCAGGAACTAAAATTATGAGAAGTATTCACAGATCACTAATTGGGAGAGGTAAATGACAGCTATTCAAGTTAGAAAAAGGAAGCCATTTATAATACAAGAGTATAGGTACAACAAGGATGAAAGAATAATTATTTGACTGGGTAGAATCTGAGGAGATAGACTCAACAAGAGAAAAAAGATATAAATATAGATATGGCTTGAACAGGGATGGCTGTAATTCTAGATAGACTTTCTCTAGGAAATGGATAGTATAGACTCCTGATACAGAATTCTTAGGATGAGATTTTAGCATAATAATAATAATGAATTATTTGAGAAAAATATATGAATGCAAAAATGACAGTGGACCTTGAGGCAGTTTTGATAGAAAGGAGTTGCTAGGATTTATGGAGAAGAGAATTATTGCACGCATCTTGTTTCCAAAGATGGTGTTGGGTGAGTTATAAGCAGGAAAGAAGCAACAAAGGAAATGAAAACCTTAAATAAACAAATTCTTGAGGACAATAATGAGATAAAACATGACTTAAGGGTTTATGGTATGTAGGCTTTAAAGCTGCCTTAAGGGCAAAGATAATGAGCACAGAGTAAAAAAAAAACAAGATAATTATGCAGGGACCGTTTCAAGAATTAAAAAGTAAATTCTGAGCTGAGAAGGAGGCAAGACAGACTGGAGGAAAGAGGCATTAATGTTGCTAAGCAGAAGAAAACTCTGTTGCAAATAAAATAGGTGAGAATAACTACTAGAGAAAAAACTGATGTGTTAGAGGACAGGTGAATAAAAAATTCCTATCCAGAAAAATTCATATAGTTGAAGGACTAAAGGTGGATTAAGGAAACTGTGGAAAACATGAAGCAGCAACCCAAAGGGAAGCAAGGTGTACTGTAGTCCGGTCATGTCCTCTATGAAAGACTACATGAGGAAGTAAAGGGGAAGGGATGGAAAAATATGTCTGGCTACTAAGAAAAAAGAATCAACAGAGTTAATGACACTTGCTAGACACACACACACACACACACACACACACACACACACACACACACAGCCCACAATGTGATAACAGGAGTTATTCGTATAATGAATGGAATAAGGTCAAGGAGTCCTACAGTTTCCCAAATGAAGTTTCTGAATGGTGTGTGCCTTTGCTTCTGAAATCACTGATAAGACAGGTGTGACAAAGATGAAGAAGTAGGAAATTTAGCTTAATTACTGAGGAATGGCAGAGTTGTAGCAGTACCTAAAAAAGGTAAAATGTAATACAGGAAACTATAGGCTCACATTGTTTATTAACGCTAGTGTAACATCTTAGATAAGGTCTTAGCTACCATGTTGAACAAATAGCTCCTAAATTTAAAGAGAAGAAGGCTGTGAAAGCTGGGCAAAGCAAGAGCATGTTTTTATGAAACAGATTATAAGTAGTTGGTTAACAAGTGCCAATATAGTATTCCTTGATATGAAGAAAGCATGTGATGCAATTAGATTGAAGTCCCTGTTAAAAACCCTTGGGAGAAGATTTTTTTAACAAAGATTTATAGGCTAGATGCAGACATTACACGAGAAGCTGGATTAGATGTCCACTAAAACTGAAGAGCATCAGAGAAATTTAAGTTGCACTGAAGCGCCAAACAAAGTCATGTAAAGTGACATGGGCTTGTCTTACTGCTATTGAAGAACTGGTTAAAATGATATGGAATGTATTTGCATGGTTAGAAGTAGATCAGCACTGAAGGTATCATGTATACTTTTCTCTGATGGTTGTTTTCTGCTGGTGGAGGATCTTATCAGTCCCTTGGAAGAAATGCTAAGGCCTTTGAAAGGGTTTTTGAGAATCTTTGAACTACAGCAAAATAAAAAAATAAAATGGTGGAGCAAAGCGGGGAATACAGTAATGGAGAATTTTATTTAATTGTTTTTATGTTTTATGGCAAAACACTAATCCAGTTTGACTATTTTCAGCCAACTGAAAAAGGACTAATCCAGTTGAACTATTTTCAGCTCAGTCCATTTTGTATAAAACATTTGGAAAGGTAATAACATACATATAATGAAAGAGAAAAAATATTCAACTTCTGGAAATTTGACGAGAATGTATACAATTGTTATATAGAGCGAGACGTTTATCAAGAAGTTTCACAGAACAATTTAGTATAATCATCAAATTAAAGGATCGCTTTTTGTAGTATGTTCGGGCAACCACGGTGGTGCAGCGGTTAGCGTTGCCACCTCACAGCAAGAGGTTTTCCAGTTTGATTCTCAGCTGTGGTGCCTTCTGTGTGGAGTCTGCATGTCCTCCCTGTGGTTTTGTGGGTTTCCTCCAGGTGCTCTGGTTTCTTCCCAAAGACATGCTGTAGATGGATTGGACATTCCAAATTGGCCCTAGGTGTGAGTGTGTGTGTTTGTGTGTGTGTGTTTGTGTGTGTGTGTGTGTGTGTGTGTGTGTGTGTGTGTGTGTGTGTGTGTGTGTGTGTGTGTGTGTGTGTGTGTGTGTGTGTGCCTTCTGTGGAAGGTTGGGTGCTGGGCTGGCACCTCGGCACTGTAAAACTCCACTGCCAATCATGAGCAGACAGGTGATCTGCTGTGGCAACCCCTAACAGGGAAAAAGCTGAAAGAAGAAGTTTTTGTAATATGTTCATAGCCTTGTACAGACGCACTGAATAGCAATTAACAGGAACATTAAAAGACTGGAAGGTAAATCACAGGACCTAAAAACAATGGGATGGAAAATGACTCATTCATGGGCAAGATTAATGTAGTAAAGTTAATGCTCTCTCCTTGGGTTATGCATGTGGTGACAATTTTGTCCTTCTTCAACTCAGATAATAACAAATAATAAGATCATAGACAGTATCCAGAGTAAGGCAGAAGAATGTGTTATGTTAAGAAAAGTAGTAAAGGTTATGAGGGGCAGGTTGTGGTTAGGAGTTTCTGCATTTTCCCAGTGACACTTCAGCTGTCTCCCTCAGATTATGAATGCATCTCAGAGATGAATGGGATTGGAAATTCAATGTAACTATTTAGACAAAGCTGTCTGGGAGGGTGAGATCAAGCTGTAGAAGAAACATGAGAAGTGTAGGTAATATGGTAAACGTGGAAACAAAAAAGAATTACAGGAAAGAGGTATATCAAATTCAAGACATTCAAGAACCTGATGGAAGGAGTGGAAATTCCAGCTAATCTCAAAAGGTGAAAAGGGTGGGGCCTGACATATGCAGGTGTAGAGAGGAATAAACTATTGGCCATAAAAATGTTTAGATGAAGGAAAGTTGCAGAAGATAGCCTTCCAGCCTGCAAAATTAAAAAAAAAACTTTTACAGATGGCATGGAGAGATAAAGCACTGCTACAACCCAGGAAACCAGATTATGACTAGTGGCTTGGGCACCTGTTGGAGATAATGTGGGGGGAGAGAGCAATAATGAGGTTTATGACTGCTTGCTTCTCTTTGGGGTTGGGAGTGGAGGTGGGAGGGTTGGATGTATGCTTGTGAGCAGACTCTCATTTCCGGTATCTTAGTGGAAACCAAGGATCTTACAGACATTAGTGTCTATGAGGGGGGCAGGAACAACTGATCATATCAAAAAGAGGTGAGTCATACATTGCAGAGGCCCACTACACCAATCAGTTGGATGTGAATAATCATATGTGGGTGTCAGGGTTAAATTAGAAAACCCAAACCACCCATGACAGCTGCCTCAGTAATCGCCCTATCTGTCAGCTCTTGCCTTAGTAAAGAGGAACAATGGGATAGCTGACCAAGAGAGGGGCTGATGGCCACCAAGCAGCAGGAGAAAAACTAGCAAAAACTAGGAAGAAAAACAGTGTTCTTTTTCGTTGTAGTACTTTTCACACTGAAGTCCTCATGTTCTGCTTTGCATTTAGGTCGAAAGGAATACCAACAGAGTGGTGTTCTGTAGTAAGATAGTGTTCTGAAATACCAAAACAGATCTTCTCAAATGAAGCTATGGCAAGGAGAGAGTTGCTGAGTGGAGCTGTGAAACTTTGCATTGTACTTTATAGCAAGGGAGATAAGACCACAGGACATAATTAGTCATAGTAACATAGTGCTAATAGGGTAGAAACTGTAGAGCTGTGACATAAAACTAGAGCTAGCATTTACTAATGCATGTAGAGACCAGTATTTAACACTGTACTGTTGAATGAAAAAGCAGATGGTGCACACAAGTCTGCTGATGAAGTGGAAGAGTCTGAACTGGACCTCTGGCATAGTGCATTGCACTTTACAGCAGAAGTAGTACAGTATTTTACAATAGTTTGGTTTAATTTTTCCAAATCTTTTGGGTTCCTAATACTATGATGGGAATAGACCCCATGCCTGAGTCAGGGCATAATTAAAGTTCATGAAATAATTGTTGTTTCTGTCTTTCATTTTAGCCAACAGTGTTCTTCATAGCACCCATCGTGTGCCCAAAACTGACTCTTTCTGCAAGTCATGCAGAGTTACATGTATTAGTAGCATATCTAAATATTACTGAAATTCTTTTTTTTATTAGACTCATTGCTCCTACTACTATTGGAACTGCCTGGGTATCTTTCTCCACATTGCTCTCATTTCTGCTCACAAATCCTGATACTTTTATGACTTTGTGTCTCTCTATACATGAGACACTGTAATCTCTAGGTATAGTAATTTCGATGATTAATGCTAGCCTTTTTCTTTTTTATGGACACTAGATTTTGTTTTCTTGCATCTACATTTTGAATTGTTGGTAGTGGGTGAGCACCAAGTAATGTACCCTTCATCATTCTCTATAATGCTTTGTGGTTCATGTTTCCAATCCTACATCTATATTTGCACAATCCCCAGTGCAACAATCTTACCACATTGTGTCTTTCAGTGAACAGGCCCTATGCCATGAGTGTATCTCATCAATTATCAGGATGTGCGACTGTTTCCAATTCTTTTTCAGAACCTACATTTGTCTGTTTCTCTCACATTTTCAATGGACTTTGTAAACCAACATGTATTTAGTCAACTATCCTGGGCTGCCATTAGTAACTTTTTAGCCATTGACTTTAACTCACCTTTTCTTAACCATTCTTACATCAAATCCCGATCAACCGTATGTTATTCCAGGAGATCTCTTTACTTGCCACTATATTTATGTTTTTCCATATTTTTTCCTTCTCATCTGATCCTTCTCCTTTAATTATTTCTTTTTTTTTTTTGGGACATTCAGTTGCTGTCTGATTCTTTTGTCTCCTTTTGGTTTGATTTCCATTCCTGCTTGCCACCTGAATGATTCTGTTAAACTAAGCAGACAGGTTGTCTTAGACTCCCTCTCCTCATGTTGTAAAACTCCATCATGTTTGGATCTGTTTAATTCACTAGATATGTATGCAGTCCCATGACTATAGATCTATACATGTAATCAATTCCAGGGAGGCTCGTACCTCTTTAATACGTGGAATATATAATCTTGGTATACACTGTTTTTTATATATCATTTAATATGTGTGAATCATTTTTCTTACTTTTCTGTCCAACTGATCCAGTTAGAGCCAGTCAATCACAATAAAACTGTTAAGTTAAAACAGGAAGTGCAAATTGATTTATAGCTTGAACTTTATTCCTTGACGTCAAGGCTGTTTTCAATGTTAGTTTAAGTCTTCTGAAGTATTCCTTACTTTTATTCACATTTTTTCATGTTTTATTGCTAATCTTCCATCAGTTCAGAATTATTTATACATTCCTTCCCCCTCAAGTTCCTTTGTATCACATCCCTGTCCTAGATTGATATTTTCTTGGTACTCCAACTTTCCTGTTTCAACTGTTGCTTTTGAATATTTATCAAGACCAAATGTCATCCTTATATCATCTAAGAAAGTTTTAACCACTTGCAGTTGTACTTTCAGCTTGTCATTGGATGATCTGTAGAGTTTTACATCAACCACAAAAGTCATAAAAGAAATCTTTGAGCAAGTTTGTTTTCTGGGAACCAATTGCCATGTCTGAGTTTACTTCTAAATGACTATAAACTCTGTCTGCATCAATTCCAGCATATAGTTTGCAATCATCTGAAGACAAGTTATCAGTCTATAGTTTTTGGGATGGTTTACAGGTTCAAGCTTACAATGCAGTATCGTTTTTTCCTGTTGTTAACTAAGTTGGTGTTTGTTTGGAATGCACATATAAGTAGTTCTTACTCAAGGCTAAATATTTGTATAAAGATGTTGATACTTTTAGGTAGAAGTTAGATAATGTATCTGTGCCTGAGGTTTTTCACTTAGGAGCCTTTCTTAATTTTTTCAAATTCTCTAGCAATTACTTCATTCTATTTTATATCCTATACATTTGAACTCTTTACTGTTCCTTTTAAATTTTCTGTCCATTCAGCATCTTTGTTGCGGTCCACAGGGCTTCTCTACTATTCTTACAAAATGTGTCTATTTTTTTCTTTTTTGGTGGAGTTTCTATTCCTTTCGCTTTGTTTGTCCAGTTCTCTATAAAACTTTTTGGGGTCACCAATGAATTGCATATGTTATACTTTTCCTTTATACTCACCTGTATATCTTCTAAGTTTTTCTGCCTGTGCTGACATCTTTAGTTTATTATTTGCAATAGTGAATGACAGATCCTGGTCTGTTCTGATACTATATGTTGCTTTTATCATGTTTATCTTCCTAAGTATTTTTGCTGATCTGATCCCTTCTTTAGTCTTCTAACAGTGACAGTTCTTGTCATAACTGCTTTATAGTTTTCTCAATTTGATGCTCCATGATGGCATTTTTTTTATTTTATTAATTTTTATTTATTTATTTAACCTTTATTTACTGGGAAAGTCTGACTTGGAACAAAGCCAATTTTTAGCAGAGGCCTGGGGAGAAATGCTCCAGATGCATGTCTTAGTAATGTGGGAGGGAACTGGAGCACCCAGAGGAAACCCATATGAATGCAGGGAGGACATGCAGACTCAGCACAGTAGGCACCCCAGCTGAGAATCAAACCAGAGAACCTCTTGCTGTGAGATGATAATGCAACTGCTGCACCACTGCACCATCCATTTTATTTATTCCTTTCCCTTACTGCTCTGTATTTTTGTGGTAAGTCTTTATCTGGTATTAGTTTAGCTGCACAATAATATATCCTCTTTACTTCTATTATGTCACATCAATTACTGTTAATAGTCATGATTACTGCATTCATCTGTTTTAATAGACTTCTAACATTTTGGGTGTTATTTACTTTCTGTAATCTATTTCTTTCATCAATCTTAATATGTCTATCCATATCTAATAAATCAAGTGAATCTTTTCTTTGATCATTTTCTTCTAAAATGAGGGCATAATCTTTGCTCTCTGTTTCCTGCAGACATTCTACAGAAATTTCTAGAAAGTCTTTCTATAACATATCCTCTTTAGCTGCATCCTGCATCATCTGTTGCTCCTTCATATGGGAGCTCATTGCACCATCATTCCACAACATTGCCTACGTCAGAGTTGCCCCTGTTTCCTACTCCTTCCTTTGTTTGCAACTCCAACTAAACTTTTGTAGTGGTTTCCTTGTTTGCAGTTTAATTTCTCCATGCAATTAGTATTGTTTCAGTCTTTGATGCTAGCCAAAAGTGTTCATAGCAATGTGTCCAGAACTGACACCTTCTGCAATTCATAGAGAGTTACATATATCAGTAACATATCTAAATATGACTTTAAGTTATTTTTTATGAGACCCATTGCTCCTTCTACTATTGGAACTGTCTGGGTATCCTTTTTCTACATTGCCCTTACTTCTGCCTGCAAATCCTGGTATTTTATGACTTTGTGCCTCTCTGTACATAAAATACTGTAATCACTGGGTGTAGCAATTTCAATGATCAATGCTAATTTTGTCTTCTTTTCCTAGACTACTATATCTGGTTTTCTCCATCTATTTTTTGAACTGTTGGTAATGAGTGATCCCATGTGAAATAAATGTCATCATTTTCTATAGTGCTTTGAGGGTCATGTTTCCAATGCATCTCAGCTACTTCAGTATTATAATGTTTACGCAATCCCCACTGCAACAGTCTTGCCACACTATTATGCTTTTCAGAATACAGTTGCCCTGCCATTAGTATATCACAACCAGCAACAAGATATATGACTGTTTCCAATTCTGTTTTATAAAACCTGCATTTGTCTGTTTCTCTGACATGTCCAATGGACCTTGGAAACCGATATGTATGTAGTCCGCTATCCCGGACTGCCAATACTAACTTTTCTTCATTTGGCTTAAATTCACCTCTCCTTAACCATTTCTGCATTAGATTCTGATTGTCATGAGGTTGTTTCGGGAGTTTTCTGTATTTGTAACTATATTTACGCCTTTTCCACATTTCTTGTCTTCTCATCTGATCCTTCACCTTATATTCCTTTTTATTTCTTGGCACATTCAGTTTCTACCTGATATTTATCTACCTCGGGCTTGATTTCATTCCTGCTTGACACCAATATGCTTCTGCTAGCCTAAGCAGAGAAGTCATCTTAGACTTGTTCTCCTCATGTTTTAAAACTTTCATTATGTTTGGATCTTGTGAGGTCGGCAGATATGTATGCAATCCTCCGACTGCAGATCTATACATGTAATCAATTTCAAGGAGGCCCATACTTCCTTCTGAATGGGTAATATATAATCTTGGTATGCACTGATTTTTATAAATCATTTGATAAGCATGAATCATTTTTCTTGTTTTTCTGTCCAACTGATCCAGTACATTTTGGGTCCTGTCATTCACCCCAAAACTGTAAGTTAGAACAGGAAGAGCAAATTGGTTTATAGCTTGGACTTTGTACCTAGATATTAGACCTGTTTTCAGTATTAATTTTTGTCTTCTAAAATGTCCATTACTAAGTTTTATTCATATCTGCTCATATGTTATTGTTGATCCTTCATAAATTCCCAGATATTTATACACTCAACCTTGCTCAAGTTCTTTTACATCACATTCCTGTCCCAGACTTATATTTTATTGGTGCTGCAACTTTTCTGCTTTAAAGGTTGCTTTTGCACATTTATCAAAACCAGATGGCATTCTTATATCATCTGAAATAGTTTTGGCCACTTGTAGTTGTGCTTTCAGTTGATCTTTTGATGAGCTTTTAAATCATCCACAAAAGAAGATAAGCCTTTAC
Organism: Protopterus annectens; assembly: GCF_019279795.1. Lineage (NCBI taxonomy): Eukaryota > Metazoa > Chordata > Ceratodontiformes > Protopteridae > Protopterus > Protopterus annectens. The sequence continues at coordinate 1,129,214,436 of NC_056739.1, forward strand.
ACTTTGTTGTTTTCTGAGAGCCAAATTGCAGCCATGACCTAATCTGTTAAGTAGACGGCTTAATGGGTTAAGGGCAAGGCAAAAGATCAGCTGTAACAGAGTGTCACCCTGGAATATCTGTCTTTGAATTTTTATCCCTGGAATAATAATTTGTCCTTTATCATGGCTTAGCTACTAAGTGGTTTTCCACTGTTTCATGATCCTTGTAATGTAATCAATAGATCAGAGTAGAGTGTGTCTTATACATTTGTAAACACTTTTTTATCCATGTAACTGGGATGCTGTCAAATGCTTTTTTTGTAGTCTATCCATGCCATGCTTAGATTCTTCCCCTCTTTACAATTTTCCATTATGGCTTTATTTAACAATAAATGATTGTTTGTTCCATATGACTTTCTTTTGTTACCCTTTTGTTCTATTGCCATGATACAGTTTTCTTCTAAATGACTGTAAACTCTGTCGGCATCAAATCCAGTGTATAGTTTATACATTGTTGGCAGGCAAGTTCTTGGTCTATAAGTTTTTTGGATATCTTGCAGTTTCATTCTTAAGGAGGAATATCATTTTTCCTGTTGATAACCAAGTTGGAGTCTGTTTGAGGTGTGCATATAAATAGTTCTTCTCATGGCTAAATCTTCATGTAATGATGTTAATACATTTAGCCAGAAATTAGGTACTGCATCTTGACCTGGAGTTTCCCACTTAAGAGCTTTTCTTAATTTTGTTTCTATTTCTCTGGTTGTTACTTCATCCCATTTCATATCCTATACGTTTGAACTTCTTATTTCTTCTATCCATTCAGCATGTTTGTTGTGTTCCACAGGATCTTCATAGATATTTCTCCAAAATGTGTCTATTTCTTCTTTTTGCCTTGCTTACCAATTCTCTATAAAACTTTAGTGAGTCATCAAAAAAATTGGTTATTTTGTAATTTTCCTTTATATTATCTACATATCTTCTAAGTTTTTCTCCCTCTGCTGATAGCTTTAGTTTATTATTTCCAATAGTATATGACAGATCCTGCTCTATTCTGATACTGCATGTTACGTTTTCTCACACCTGTCATTTTGAGTATTTTTGTTGCTCTGTTCCCTCTTCATTGCTCTTTTAACAGTGACACATTTTGTCTTGTTTATAGTTTTCTGTATTTGATACTTTCATGACAGTATTTGATTTCTCCCCTTACTTTGCCTTACTGCCCTGTGTTTTTGTGGTAAGACTTTTTCTGTTATTAATATATCCTATTTACTTCTGTAATATCACATGAATTTCTATAAATATTCTTGATTACTATGTTCATTTGTTTTATCAAACTTCTAACATTTTAGGTCTTATTGACTTTCTGTAGTGTATTTCTTTCCTTGATCTTAATATGTCTAGCCATCTCAATTAAATCATGCAACTCTTCCCTTATACCATTTTCTTCTAAACTAATAGCACATTTTTTGTTCTCTGTTTCCTGCGGGCATTCTGCCAAAAGTTCCAGAAAAATCTTCCTGTAGTATATTCTGTTCAATTTCACCCTGTGTCTGGTCTATCACTCCACAACATTGACTGCATCAAAGTTGCCACAGTTTCCTGTTCCTTCCCTTGCTGTGCAACTCCATGTGAACTTGTGTACTGCTTTCCTGCTGAAGGCTCCAGTGTATATTCATATGGCAAATGATCAAATGCTTCCCACACAACCGGTTTCTCCTTAATTTGGAGATTCATTATTCTTCTTATCATGATGTGATGTTATCAGTGTTAGATCTTCTATACTAAATCCTTCACTTTGCAGGTAATCCATAACTTCAGTTTCTATTTCTTAACTTTTGCATTACTAATTCTCTTTTCTACTTCCCCCCTTTGTTTTCTTGTTTTTTGTATTGTAAAAGTTTCCATATCTGGATGCCTTTGCTTGTATTTCTCTTCAAGCATCTTTGATGCTGCTTTTTTTACTGATTGGTTTTGCTTTCTCATTTGTATAAATATTGCTCCATATTAAATCTTTTTCTTTCCTATGTCCATATTTCTTTGTCATATGTCTCCTGCTCCTCATGATTCTCCTTATTTGGGGGACTAATAGTTCCATCATACTGTGACATAACTGGCATTAGACTTTCTACACTAAATCCTTCACTTTGCAGGTATTTCATAAATTCATCTTCTATTTTTTAACTTCTACTTTACAAGCCTTCTCTTCTGCATTTCCCCTTTTTGACCTTATTTTTTGAATTGTGAAATTTTCCACATCAGGATGCCTTTGCCTCATACCTCTCAACTGCCTAGAGCAATAAATCTGGACAATTCCTAAAATAATGGGAGGACAAAGGCCCAAAGAGATGGACACATTTTAAAAATTGCTCTTATAAATTTGAAAGTTGTTAGAATAATAGGATTTGTCTTAGCATGCATTTTCTGAAGGATATGAAGTCTGAAACTCAAATATATGTCATTATTTAGTAACTTTAATCATCAGGGATTTGACAATAAAACACAAATTTTATGAGAAACAGACTAAAAATATGAGGCAAAAATCTGGAAAGTTGAGAGGTATGCTTTGCCTGTATTTCTCTTCGAATTTATTTAGAGCTGTTTTTTTTTGTATTAATTGATTTTGCTTTCTCCTTTGCATAAATACTGTACCATATCAAATCTCTTTCTTTCCCATGTCCATATTTCATTTTTGTACCTTTCAAAAATCTCCAGATTTTGTTTTTTATATTTTCGTACTTCCACAGTCGTTTCTTTTTCCAGACACCCAAAGGTTTCTTGGTCTATATAATGTTTTTCATGAATCTGAATGAACACAGATCTGCATTTGAAGCATTTGACAGTTTTTCTTGTGCAAGTATTTTTCTTTCCTCTAATTTCTCTCAATTTTTTGTACAGCTTTTGTCTGGAAATTATGGGCTTCTTGCATAATAATAACAATACATAATGTCTTTCTTATCCTCAACAGTTCACTCTATCATCTTTATGGCTTATTTTTTCACCTATCAGTTTTTGTGATTTTTTGTGGACTACCACATCCTTCTACAATGGGGAGGGGGGGGCATTTACCCCACGAGCCTGTCCCAACCCCAGTGTAGGAATGTTTCCATATCTTGAGGATTCTACTCTGTCATTTTTGTTCCTGTCCTGACACCAGTATGCCTACCAGGATAGGGCACTTTTTTATCCTGGGTCTTGTGCACCCAGCTATCTTTTTTGTTTTTTAACCTTCTTTTATCCATGATATATGCTATATAAAATACTGTCTATATATTACTGTCATCTTGGTGAGATTTTGTAAGAAAAGGGTCTTCCTCATGAAGGTACTCACCAAGACTTCAGAATGAATTCACTTCCAGCAATACTACTCTCCTTTGCTTGCTATTTTTTTCATCTCTCCATTCCATTAAGGAGTATTTGATATTGCAGTACTTTTATTACTGTAGTGGCCAAATTCTGCTTTGCACAGTGAATGAAAATAGTTTTAGAATGGAGTTGTAGCATTGATTTTTGCATGTATGTCAAATCAGTCTTTCACTAATTTCATTCGTGAAATGTGGTCATAGTAAGTAAGCATATTATGAAATTAGCAAATGAATGTAGTTGTGTGCATGTCTGAGACTTCCATTTATTCACTAATTTCATTCATAAAGTTGCTCATAGAAAGCACTTTAGGAATGAAGTATTTAATTCCATCAACTTTATCATTTGGTAAACCCACAGAGCATGTGTGCTGTAAAGCTCTAAAGAAGACGGTTCTCATTCTGAAAACATTAACAACAAGGGATGAAGAATACTTTATAACTGTTTTCCAATCATTTGTAAGACCAGTCTTAGAATATAGCTGCATTTTCTTTATCCTTACTCAAGGGTGATTACATGAACTTGAACGAGTACAGACAACATTTCCAAAAGGATAACTAAAGTCAGTGATTTGGATTATGAGAATAAATGCAGATGCTTAAAACTTTATTCAATAAGTGACAGACATAATAGTGTGAACTTTCAGTTCCATTTATATAAGACTACATTAACATTTTAATTAATCACTAAGAAAATGGCTATTTTCTAAAATGGAATAAAATTAATATTAATGTATCAACAGTTTGCCCACTTTAAAGAAATTTTTGAACTGCTGGATGAAGGATAAAGTATACACAGCTTATTTAAAAGGAATCTGTGTTCCTAGTTGACCATCGGGCCTGAACACTGTTAAACCACTTATGTTCAGCTAGGATGTGTATTTAATTTGCATTCTTCTGCCTGAATCAACTGTTAGCTAAAGAAGGTCTTCCATTCATCCATTATCTTCATTGTGAATAAATGTTTCTGCACAAATACCTTTAAGCTCTTTTAAGGCTAGGATGCAGGTAAATGTTTACATAATCACAACAGTTAATCTGCTCTCTCTTCCTGATGATTTCATCTGTTTAGGAAGGTATGAGAGTCATCCAACACAGTAAGTGAACAATAATATTTCCTCATATCAACCCTGGATTGGCATGGATATGTTAATTCTTACAAGGTTAAAGTTAGAAAATGCATAATCAACCTCCATGTTTCAAAATAACCTCAGAAAAGTATGGACAAACCTTCTGTAAGATCTAGTCTAGATGAATGGGTTATGGCCCATGCACACAAACATTCCCCTCCCCATAGCCCTACTATGACAAGCCTGCTGAGGTCATCCACTTTGAAATACACCTTTCGGAAAGCTGTAGCCCAGTAATCTCTGTGGCACATCCTATAACTGTGTACTGCTGTAGTCTGATAAACTAGTTATGTAGGAGTTCTAATCCCAGACATGGGATGTGTGTGTGTGTGTGTGTGTGTGTGTGTGTGTGTGTGTGTGTGTGTGTGTGTGTGTGTGTGTGTGTGTGTGTCTCTGTCTGTATAGAGAGAAATGCTTTTTAGGCTAGTCACACTCACTACAATTCAAATGCCCTACTTTGGCAAGGCTGCTGATGTCATTCACTGTAAAATACACCTTTCAGAAAGCTGCAGTCCAGTAATCTCCATGGCACGTCCTATAACTGCATACTGCTGTAGTGTGATAAACTAATTTGGTAGGAGTTCTAATCCCAGACATGGCAACTGTGTTTCTGTCTGTGTATACAGCAATGCTTTTTAGGCGAGTAACACTCACTACAATTCAAATGCCCTACTTTGGCAACTCTGCTGATGTCATTCACTGTGAAATACACCGCTTGGAAAGCTGTAGTCTACTAATCTCTGTGTCGCTTCGTATAACTGCGTACTGCTATAGTGTGATAAATTAGTTAGGTAGGAGTTCTAATCCTAGACATGACAACTATGTGCGTGTGTGTGTGTGTCTGTGTAGAGTGAAATGCTTTTTAGGCTAGTCACAATCACTAGAATTCAAATACCCTACTTTGGCAAGGCTGCTGATGTCATTCACTGTGAAATACACCTTTTGGAAAGCTGCAGCTCAGTAATCTCTGTAGTGCTTTCTATAACTATGTACTGCTGTAGTGTGATAAACTAGTTAGGTAGAGTTCTAATCTCAGACATGGCAACTGTGTGTGTGTATGTGTGTGTGTGTGTGTGTGTGTGTGTGTGTGTGTGTGTGTGTGTGTGTGTGTGTGTGTGTGTGTGTGTGTGTATGTGTGTGTGTATGTTTCTATGTCTGTGTAGGGAGCAACGCATTTTAGGCTAGTCACACTCACTACAATTCAGATGCCCTACTTTGGCAATCCTGCTTATGTCATTCACTGTGAAAAACACCTTTGGGGAAGGAGTACTCCAGTAATCCCCATGGCCCGTCCTATAACAGCTTCATGCTGTAGTGTGATATAGAACTCTGGTAGGGGTTATCTTCCCACACATGGCAGTTGTGGAAGTTTTTGTGTGTGTTTCCATGTCTGTGTAGAGAGCAATGCATTTTAGGCTAGTCACACTCACTACAATTCAAATGCCCTACTTTGGCAATCCTTCTGATGTCATTCACTGTGAAATACACCTTTGGGGAAGGAGTACTCCAGTAATCTTTGTGGCATGTCCTATAACAGCTTCATGCTGTAGTGTGATATAGAATCCTGGTAGCGGTTCTATTCCCACACATGGCAGTTGTGGATGTTTTTATGTGTGTTTTTATGTCTGTGTAGGGAGCAATGCATTTTAGGCTAGTCACACTCACTACAATTCAATGCCCTACTTTCACCATCCTGCTGATGTCATTCACTGTGAAATATACCTTTGGGGAAGGAGTACTGCAATAATCACCATGGCACGTCCTATAACTGCGTAGTGCTGTAGTGTAATAAACTAGTTTGGTAGGAGTTCTGATCCCAGACATGACAGGTGTGTGTGCATCTGTGTTTGTAATTCGTATCCTGTGTGGAGATGGTTGTGAGTATGTAACAGCTGGACTCAATGTGGAGTGGGTTTTGCTAATTTCTTATATGGTGACCCTAGTATATATGACAATGTCCACCATACAGACATAACAGATGTGAAATAGCTGAGAGGCTGGGGTGCAAATCCATACCCCTACATGTGACATCAAGGCTAGGCGAACAAAGTTAGCAACCCTTATAGTACCCAAAACACACTCTCAACCCATATTGCATACACACACACACACACACACACACACACACACACACACACACACACACACACGCCTAAGCAACAGCCACTATGTTGGTAGTACCCTGCATATTGCCCACTGATAGTAACCATGGTGTGATTGCAGTGGGCTGCAGAGGGCATGGCTCCCTGTCCATCAGTCCAATAAGCACGTACATGCCAACAGTGCACCTTCCCCATATTCCCCACTGGAAACCTGCAACACCTGTGGTGCCATCAAATGTGACCCACAAAGGACATACCATGCCTGAAAAATATGCCCTGTATAGACAGATACCACTGATACCAGGGAATACCAGTATCATGCTATCAATGTAGGTGCAGGGTCAACCTGCTGTCCATTAACAGTTCCCACCACATGAGGCCAGGACTGGCATATCTGTTGATAACAATCTGTGTACACAACATGAGCCAGACACCCCAGGTACAGTTCCACATGTCATTGTACATGCATGTGGGAGGTGTGCACATCCCAGACACTGTCCATGTCATGGACTAAGGAACACAAACACGGCAAGCAATGCTCAGCATTGGCCACATGCAATAGTCACCCAGGTGACTGAATGGTGAATACAATACCCACCGGTTTGGGCAAATCCAGACACTACACCCCTGAGCCACAATGCAGACAATTGTCATGTGGGCTTATGCCAAGGTATACTCATCACATAGCCTTGTATAGCCATCTGGCACAGTCAACCATTACACACCCGTAAAACAATGCACCCATGCATGTCAGTACTGGCACCCTGTGTCTGTGTGTGTGTGTTGTATGATGCATATGACCACATTTACACTCACTACAACCCCCATTGGCATACTGAAGCATGCTGTCTGATGTCAGACACCTCCACATACACTTTGCTCATATAACCTCTGTATGACCTCTGTGGTGCATGTGATACCTGCACAGTACTGTGCTGTGGCAATCTCACTAGTGTTGAGTTGTATTCCTGGCTATGCCAAGTGTGTCAATGTGTGTGCTGCCCTGTGAGAGTGTGGCTGTGTTGATGCTGACACCTGTTCATGTGGACAGGCATGTGTACTACACCTACCATATAGCTAACATATCCCTGTTGCCGATGTCACTCATCATCACATATACGTTTTGAGGGCTCCTCAGCATGTAACATATGTGGCACATCCAATAACTGCATAGATATGTGATAGCACTACATAGTCGTCAGGGGTTTGATACCCTGTACTGGTAGGTGTGTGACACAAACATGCTTAAGTTTTGCTCTCCTACCCCTCCCTGACTTTTCTTTGCCTCTGTCTGCCTCTCTCACTCCCTGTCTGGTGGATGTGGAGGCTTGCTCCTGCTTTGCTAAGGCAGCAGCATGTGTATTTTAAGTGATGCTCATGATCAGCTGATGGCCTCTGCATGAATTGCAGTCCTCCTCTAGCTGATTGCATGTGGAACAGCTGTGGTAACATTCCCATAGCCAATTGCATGGAAACACACTCCAGTATCTAGGAACATCATGTGGGTGTTTGGCCTTTTCATTCACTGTGAGCAGGAACTCAATCTGTTGCTTGGCAAACAGCATCTCAGATGGATTGGGGATTTGCCTCTAACAACATACACTTTGGAAACAGGCCAACACACAGGAGTGGGATGTTCCTGACCTGACTACAGACTGTAAGTGCTGCTATACTGCATTTGGAGTAATGTTGGTTTAACAGGGTGTGTGTGTGTGGAAATGGCTGTCCTACATCTTTTAATACCCGCCATGACATTGCTATGTTTATGAGGAAACCCCCATCTGTAGGGTCATCTGCAGACTGGGCAGTGTGTGGTGCCTTTTGTTTCATGTGCTACCCACAGAGCACCTATCTGTGAACTGCAGAAGGTAGTGTGAGGATTGCAGTCTGTAGATGTTGACAGCCATGAGAGTTACTGACTTCATATCCCTCATAGGACATATGTTGCAACAAACCCTGTTACAACAGTAAATGTATGAGGTTATCACAGCAATATGTCAATATTGGCCCTGTGTATGTGCCTCCAGCCACAACTCTGTCAACCTTTGTACACATGTCATGCAGTAAGAGGTGCATATGTGCTGTACACCGTAATTAGTGACATCATATCTGATAACAAGCCAATGAGATATCAGACTGCTACACATGTTATGTATAGTAGGGGCTATATTTGATGACATAACCTGGACATTCTGTGGTTATGTGTACAGTACTGAAGTCTGTGTACTTATGGTGATTGTCGACAGTGTGTGCATCGTTAATGTGTACCTTGGCCTGTCTACAGACTATGGTAGATGTCATTGTTCTTGGTCCTATTCTATTTGATATTACATGCTGCTCCACTGTATGTTACCCTATCGGCTTACATGTTTGTAGGGCCATACACACACATGTCCCATACCGCAGACAGGCATCGGACCACACTATGTAGCACCCAGTATATGTAGAGTTAGTGTGTGAGTGGCTCATAAGAGGATGGGGTTGAACAGATAGTCCATATACGCTAGCTTACCATATGTGGCTGTGGCTGTGTTCACATTGATTGTGGTTATGCACTTTCACACAAGTGTATGTTACTCTGCTCGGTGACATGTCTGTAGCACCTGCTATATATGCAGATACATGTGCATTCCCCCATAGAAAATGTAGGCCAGTGTTGAGCCCGTCTGCCTGTAGCCTGCACAGTGCTTTGTTACATGCCTAGCAGCTTAGTGTACTTACCCAATGAGATGTCATGTCCAGATACCTGGCAGATGGACTGCTGCCGGGCCACCATAACACTCATGTATGTCAGACAGAGCAGTGGGATGCTGTACAGATGCATGTCAATATCTAGTGAGTAGTACGTGGCCATGGCACCTCTGTACCAGTGGTTATTATGTGTCAGGACAGACAGGGGTGTGTGAATGCATAACCTATGGGGGCGAATGTATACCAGTAGTTACGTGTTATACCCATCTACATGGCTGTTAACATCCACATTGTCAGGCTTGGTCCACATGCTTTGCACTATGTGTGCATTATGATAAAACAACATATGTGATGCAACATTCATATCAATAACAAGGACTACACAATTTAGGAAGTAAAGGCAATTTTTCAATATTACACAATATGTGTATTGACGGATCTACCTGACAACACCGACACACCACAACACCGACAACAAAATCACCGACACCACATAACCGACAGTTCACAAACACGAAACCTCACATGCCCGACACACCATAATCCCGACAATCAACAAACAAAACAAATCCCCTGTCCAAAAAGCACACACACAACACAAGCACACCAAAATCCTTACAAACCCACACTAAACCTCACATACACAACTACCTACAACCTTAACCCAAACCCTAACCCTAAGGTCTGCCACTATCGCACACTCACCTAACCCGCGCCCTAACCCTAACTCACTTAACCCGCCCCTAACCCAAAGACTATCACTATCGCACACTTAACTAACCCACGCCCTAACCCTAACTCACTTAACCCACACCTAACCCAAAGACTGTCACTATCGCACACTCACCTAACCCGCCCTAACCCTAACTCACTTAACCCGCCCCTAACCCACAGACTATCACTATCGCACACTTACCTAACCCGCGCCCTAACCCTAACTCACTTAACCCACCCCTATCCCTAGAGACCGTCAATATCGCACACTTACCTTACTCACACCCTAACGTCCGTCACTACCGCATACTTACACAGCCTTTTCCCATGTCGGTGTTCTCAGCGTCGGGGTTTTCATCCGTCGGTCTTCTCAGTTTTCGATCTTCGGGTGTCGGTGTTCTCATTGTCGGTGTTCTAACCTTTCGACGTTGTCAGGTAGACCCGTATTGACAGCTATATTGGTAAAACAAGAGCTGTCTTCACAATGGTTATGGCGCAGTGGTTTAGTGTTGTGACTGTAGAGTACAGGGTCCTGGGTTCACGACCTGCAAGGGCTGTTCATTTTGTTGCTGGGCAGAATAAGGGCTGTCGAATACAGAGTGGTTAAGGCAGTTTTGAGCAGCTTTAAGAGGGTTTGCATGAGTTTGCGTGAAGCTAAGCAGTGCTAAGCTATGGGCAAATGTACGGGCACTTACACAGTGTAGGCATCTCTTACCAGTGTGCAAATCAGCTCAGTGGTTATATTGCAGCAGTGTTGATACTTGCTAAGCATGGCTTAGGCCTGGTAACCAGGTCACACCACCCAGTCTGATAACATAGCAGGGTACTCACATCTATAGTAAGTGTATGTAATGCCATGTACAATACATGCACCTATGTGCTGTCATTACAGTAGCAAGGGGTGTGAGTGTCATGTGTGGGACACAGACGTATATGTGGCCTGTACAGCACTGTTATCCATGAGAATGTGTGACATACAGGGTATTAGGGCAGGGTACATGTTGTCACACTGGCATGTAGAATATCATGGCAGTACTACTGTTGACAGTGCTTACCCAGGCAAGAGCAGAGTGCTAAATGTAGTACTGACAACAGGCACACCAGCAGGCATAGCCGGACACTGAGGCCTCCCTGTTGTATTCCTGGTATGTGAGTTGTGTCACAGTATATACCCCTTACTGGGTAATGATCTGACATTTGGAATGTAACTGTAGACTACCGTCTGTACAGCACATGTTAGTGAGGGCTTCTGACATGTAGCTATGGCATACATATTGTTGTTAAATGTCTATCTGTCAACATACTCCTCCTACTGATAGCTACTTGCCAAGCTGATGACTGTCAGTCCCTGTACAGATGTGCAGATGGCAGGTATCCAACTGGGATATGTACAGGCAACCTAAGCTTGATTGACACTGACATGTCTGCCCAGCTATGTAAGAACTGGCACATACAGGAGATGTCTCCCTGTATGCACCACATGCCATGGGTACAACCACTACACTACCACAGTCAACAGAACATGCTTGGGTACAGGTCTTCATCACAGACACTAACCATGTGTTGTAATGCATGTTGCGTACATGTCAACTTGATCACCTCAGTAGCCATGTGCAGGACACACCTGGAGGATTGGCTGATGCATGTTATTCTCACCTTGAGGGTCACCACAGTAGTGACTTTCGATAGATTGCCTGCTGCCACCTGGCAGATGGCAGGATATCACTGAACACAACCCATTTCTCCTTGGACAATAGCTAGGTACACGGCTATGACCACCTGCAACGATGCACCCTTGTAGTGACACGTGTATGTGTGCATGACAGTGTATAGCAGTGTCAGTGTGTTAGCACACCTGTACTTGGGAATTCCACGAAGCCCTTCACAACCAATGCAACACCCATTGCCATAGTCAGTTATGGCTGCTGCTGTATGAGACAATACATGTACCCTGTTAAGCTCCCCCCATACTGGATATACGAGCCTTGCAGTACCAGCACTACAGTGTTTTACAAAAGGGTTGATAGGCATGGGATACCCATTGTGTTCTGGTATGTGTGTGTAGTTGTGCATGTCTGTATATCTGTAGGATACAGCATTCCGAGGCCACATACTGCTATTACAATACCCATTGCCACACAGTAGTACAGATAGTATTGTTGCTGCCCATAGGTCAGGCATGACAGTGCAACAACCTACTACGTGTGTGGCATGTGCATTAGATGCATATCCCTGTAGTACCACTGTTGAGGTATACTATGTGTTGTATTGCAATCGAGGCCAATGTGTGATGGTGGGTATGGCAGAGTGTCATCATGGGTTTCAAGGAGTACAATATCCACTGGGGATGTGGGTGCTGTGTACACTGTCATTGCACCAAGGTACACCCAGTATATGTCCCATGTACCACGTTATGGTTACCACTGTCACCATCAAACATACAGGCAACCGATACCACAATCCAGGCTAGTTATGCATGTGCTGTGTGCAGCCTACCTGTAACACATTTGACACATGGTCCAGTTACTTAGCAGTGATAGGCCCTGGTATCTCAGATGTGTGTCTGCCTGTTATGTGTCTGTTAATGTGTATATGAAGGTATGTCACACTGCATATTGTCCATATACACCCATTACATCCCCCATTAGCATACTGTACATGCCTGGGGATGTTCTGCATGTAACATGTAACCTGGGACACACTTCACCCTAAACACCGTGTGGTTTGTGCAATGTCAGCCACACACTTCTAGTCCCAGTGTTGCCAAGTAACAGTGTGCATGCATGTGGATGGGTTTACATCAGGTTGCAGGGTATACATGCCTCAGCGGGTCACCTGTCCATGTGACACATGCAATAACCATTTTAGTAACCTGTGACATGTGTTCAACTGTACCCCAGATATGTCACAGCCATGGTGTCACCACAGCGCCATACCCCATTGTGTAATATGACTGCAGACCATCCTCATGCTGACACATGTACACCTACAACACAAATGGATAACATTATGGAGACCACAACCGACCAGTGTTACTAACAGCTATAATGCATCATTGTTGGATGGCTACACTACCTGCCATATATGCATCACACTTTACTCCTTACAACATGTTACACTGCAGTACTGTGGTACACTGTAGTACAGTCACCATGTGCATCAGAACCATATTAGTCTGTCCCTGCATTGATGGTATGGATGACAGGGATGTGGCACAGGTATCATCATATGCACAGGGCATCCTTGTGATGACACATGTACACCTACAACACAGATGGATAACATTATAGGGACCACAACCAACAAGTGTTACTAACAGCTATAATGCATCATTGCTGGACGGCTACACTACCTGCCATATATGCATTACACTTTACTCCTTGCAACATGTTACACTGCAGTACTGTGGTACACTGCAGTACAATCACCATGTGCATCAGAACCATATTAGCCTGTCTCTGCATTGATGGTATGGATGACAGGGATGTAGCACAGGTATCATCATATGCACAGGGCATCCTTGTGCTGACACATGTACACTTACAACATAAATGGATAACATTATAGGGACCACAACCATCCAGTGTTACTAACAGCTAAAATGCATCATTGCTGAATGGCTACACTACCTGCCATATATGCATTACACTTTACTTCTTAAAACATGTTACACTGCAGTACTGTGGTACACTGTAGAACAGTCACTGTGTGCATCAGAACCATATTAGCCTGTCCCTGCATTGATGGTATGGATGACAGGGATGTGGCACATGCATCATCATATGCACAGGGTGTGATGTCGGTTTGCCGGTTTGAGCTGGGCATGGTGCTGTGGTGTGTGTAGGTATGGGATTACCCTAGGTGTGTTTGTATAATGTGTGGGTATGCATGCACATAGTTCTGCCATGTGGCTGCCCTACACAGGTGTTTATGGACAGCTGCAGACCATACCTGGCTGGGTGTGCAGTTCACTGCCTCTGTCCATGGACATGTGGACTGTGCCTGCCAGTGGTTCCATGGGCATGTCCAGGTACAGGCCTTGCTGTGCTACTCTCACCTACTGATGACAAATGTCCGCTGGTACCAGGCCCCTCCTGGGACTGGCCAGGACCACACGCACGTGGCCTGCTGTGGTGTGGTGTGGGCAGCACCCCCCACACTGCCGGGGCTGGTACTGCCACAACGGTAGCCCCTTGGTGTCCTAGCATGTTCACATTGACTGCCAGCTGTTGGTGTTGCTGGTCCACTTCCACCTGGTCATCGCCACATCCCCATGACACGTTGAAGCACAGACGTACCATGGCCGATGAGGGCCATCATCTCACCATGCCATCAATCCCTGAGCTCAGTATAAGCATAGATGGCACCAGACAGTTCAGGGATGTTGTCGCTTACAGATGTGAGAGCAGTCCTCTGCAGCCTCAGGCCCTGTCTGGTGTAACATTCCATATGTGCCTGCGCTGCCATGACAGCCTGAAACATGTACCTGCTGGTACTAGCTATGTCGCCTCTGCCAGGAGCATGATGTCCAGTGGCCCTACCACGAGCACCCTGGGACATCTGGCTAGGTGGTGCCCTGCCAGACATCTGGCTATGCCAGCTGCGACTTGACACAGTAGGCATAGTTGCCACACTTTCTTGTGCACTGCCACAAAATGCCAGCTGTCCCTCCACTATGGCCACTGATGACGGGGTATGTATAGGCACTGAAACTGTGTGCGGGGTTGGGGTGGCTAAAAGGGGGATGTCAAATGTTGGTGCAGTGTCAGCCCCTGACAACCCCACCTGTGCCTCAACAGTGCTGTCATCATCTTCAGTGTCTGTATGGACACCAACATCAGATTGCATGGAGGAGGAACCCTGATCCACCTCGCCATCTGTCGGGGGAAACAATAAATGCACTGTAAAACCTGTACAGCATTGCCTAACAGTACACACACACACATACACACACACACACACACGTTTGCAATACCTGTCTGTCCATGGCTTTACAGACAGATCCACATATATGTCCATGTGGTACCCCATCCTGCATCACACTTGTTAACATACACACATTGATACCACTCCTTAACATATCAGTCTTCTAAATGCCTGCACAAGTGGTCACACCACAAGACCTGTTACTACATTACCTGCCTGACCTGTGTGTAGAGGTTTTACATGGCCTCACTGTTGTCATTCTGTATGCAAATTCTGTATGTCCGGACCATGAGTATGGCCCCTATATGTGTGGGCTACTATGTTCTATCCATAATATCACACACTGGTTTGGCATGTGTATGTAATGCTCAGTACATGCCAGATATGCTGCTCATTCAGCCTATCATGTGACAACTGTAATATTTGGAGACACTCCCTGGTGTTGACTAGTACTTCCCCAATGCATCTGTAGTGCTACATATGTGGGTTGTAGGTGACCTCCCTGCTGAATGCGATATTATGGGTGTACCTGGTGTCTACCTTTCCTCTCAATGCCTGTTCCATGCTATAGACCATATTATACCGTCAGCTGTCCTGTGATTACACACATGACAGGTATTCCTGATGTGTAATGTGGCAGTCCATGTCCATGTATTGCATGGTCCCAAAGGGAGGTACTGCTGTATGAACACCCCATAATCTCACATGTGCATATATGCCCACCCACACAAACACACACATGCACACACGCATCCTACATGCATCAACCACCCTCCACTTCACCAGAGTGACCCTACAGACAAACTAACTAACCATCAGGACACGCACACACACACACACACACACACACACACACACACACACACACACACACACACACACACACACACACACACACACACACACACACACACATACAGGTGAGGTTGCCCAATGATAGTACACACAGTCCTCTATTAACCATCTGTCAACATGCAGAACATATGGTACCCGATAGCATGCAGTGCAGCTACAGTCATCCATGCTGGCAACAGTATACATGTGTGTGATGCATCCCCTAGATACCACTGCACTCGTGAACATGGTATTTCTGTGCGCCTGTTCTGCACCCTGCCATGTACTGTGCACCGCACCTCACAGGTGTACAATCCATTGCAGATGGAGGGACCTACATAAGAGGGTGAGAGATGCAATGTCAGTGTCCACACCTGTGGCAGTGATACAGGGTGGGTGCAGTATTACAATACATCAGTGGCACGTTTCCACAATACTATCACATATGGACATCTGTTTATCATTACTATGCAGCAACCCAATATACCTATGAAATGTCATATATGCATGCTCTACCTGTACCGATGCAAATATATATGCCACAGTGGTCTACTGATGTGCCCTGTGGCCTTACCTGCATGCTCCTCGGCTGGTGTGTGGGTGGCACCTACCTCCACAAAGGTGTCTGCTGGTTGGTGGCTGGCCAGATGGGCAGGTGCCAGGAGGTTGGCAAAGAGCTCCTCCACATGTGTCAGGGCATGCCCCCCCCTTGGCAAGGTGATCCCCCCAGACTGCAGCAGCACGCAGACGGGCCTTGCAAATCAGGTCAGTACAATGATGCCAGACTTGCTCATAACTGCAGTTGTGGAGTCCAACATAATTGACCCTATGGAGTAGGTCGTTCCACAGGGTGGTCCACTCCTGCTGGTCATGGGCAGCCCAGCCAAACAGCACAGGGTAGTACTGGATTAAATACGTGATCAGCACTTCATTTTCGGCAGTTGAATATGTTGGCAAATGTGCATATGGCATCTTGGCTGAAAGACATAAAGATGGAAACAGGTCTGAGCAACTCATACAGCAAGGTTACCACAGTTATTAATACACACCTCTGATATCCCCCCACCATATCAGTGACAATAAACTGTACACACAACTCATTAGGTATGGCTACAGCTTACCTACCAGTGGGACAGATAGTGTACTGTACCACACTTTCTGCTATGTGTTTGTAGCCATGTTCCCTGCGTGGACCCTGTCATTGCTGGCCTGTTACAGACTATTCACCTGCATGCCATTGTCAGGGCCACTATAGTTCCATATATACCTGTGGTATGGCTGATTTGTGATTACTGCACATCCAACATTCTGTGTTATTGGGGATATCTATGCATGTTGTTGGACATGCTCCGGGATTGTGTAGACTATTACTACCAACATATGTTCTATAGCAGTGACATAATAGCATGTATATGTATTATTGCCTAGCAGAACCACCTCTCCAAACCCATCTACCCATGTTACCAGGCCCCATCACATGTGTGTCCCACCCTGGGGCCTCCTCATGTACTGGTTCAGCAATACCATCAGGTGGAAACAACCTAGGGGATGTTGTCCCCCCCGGGGGGGGCAAACACAGACATGTTCCTGTCCCCTGAGGTCAGGTCCAGGGTCTGTTCCATAACGGGCTCCACAGACACATGTGGGATGTGCTACATCACTCTGAGGCACCCAGTATGCATTCACAGGGCTGACATGCTCCTTCTACTCAGCCTCCAGGCCAAGCACCTTCAGGACGTGGACTGCTGGTGTGAGTAGCAGTGAGTGGGAGGCTTGTTCTCATTGTGTTCATATTGGGGCCCATGGGGCATCTACATCACAGACCATACACACACCATCCAGGGTGTTTACCCACCACATGTGTAACATACCACCCCTGTAGACTGTCCTCTGTATATATCAACCCTGACCACCTCCACAACTATACCTGCCAAACTTCCCCATATTCCCATTCCATACTTCACAGATAAGGGCCACCTCCACAACTATACCTGTCATACTTCCCCATATTCCCATTCCATACTTCACAGATGAGGGCAATGTGGTCCCAACAAGGGGTTAACATGTGACATACCTGTACATGTTGCACACACTGCCAGCTGTAGATATCTGTGTGTATTGCTATGTGTGCTGTTACCTCACACATAGCATGCAGCACTGTGGTAGTAATATAGGGGACATGTATTTACATACATATATATGTGTGTGTGTGTGTGTGTGTGTGTGTGTGTGTGTGTGTGTGTGTGTGTGTGTTTGTATATATGTAAACATGTGCATATAGGTATATATCTATATATGTGTAGATAAATGTGATGTATATATGTGCTCATATATATGTCTACACATGGGTATCTGTATATTTGTGGAAATACATGTATATATATATATATATATATATATATATATATATATATATATATGATATATGTGTACATATGTACACATATGCATACCTATATGTGGGGTACATTCAGAAATCAGGTCCACACCCTCAAAACACCTTCCTGTACAGCTGCACTGTTCTGCCTTGCTACAACACAGGCATGAGTCACATATGGACACAGCCTGATATTAGGGAGGTATATGTAGGACCAGATTGCAGGTAACCCTATTACACACCTATGGCATTCCTGCATGCTATATTACAGATTAACCTGAGTATCCTGCAAGGGGTGGGCTTTGGATCCCACGTGTCCATCATAATGGCATTACTTCTACCACCAGCTATTGGCCATGTAATATACATACTTCTCATTACACAACACACACTATGATGGCTTACATCTTGTCAGTCAGTGCTGATCTGCACAGTCAATGGCTATTGCGCACTACCCACAGGGACAGACACTATTGCCCATAGCAGTTGTTCAGTTAAACATCATTACAACAACACCTGATGGCACATATAAATCATTCAACATCATCTATCCCATTATTATGGACCAAGTACTACATTCAGTTACATGCATATATACTTCACATACCTGTTGTGGGAATGACGTCTGTTCTGGATAGTTTGCTGGATATAATTATATATATTTTTTGCTGTGGCTTTGGCTTTCTCTTCCACTTCCACGTATGGACACAGCCTGACATTAGGGGGGTATATGTAGGACCAGATTGCAGGTAACCTTATTACATACTTATGGCATTCCTGCATGCTGTATTACAGTAAATGGATTGAGCTGCCTTGAATAGATTGCAGCATGGATTTTGTAAGTGATGCACATGATCAGGTGATGGCCTCTACACCAATCAGTGTCCTCCACTTGCTACCTGCATGCAGCTTGCTGTGTAGTACTTCCAATTACCACTGTCATGGCAACCACCTACTATAAATCCTTACATCATGAGGGTGTGGTCCCTTTACCTTTCCTGTGTGATGGACATCCTTCCTGTGTGTGGGTATCACTGTTACAGACAGCAGGTAGCAATACATCTTACAGGAGAACCTGCACACTCAGGCCAGCTACATATTTGTAGGAGGTTTCAGAACTACAGACAGAGTGTGAGTAGAGTTGTTGTATGCATTGTATAGCATGGGTGTTGCAAGGTTTGTGTGTACATACTAGTTTAACTTGGAATGCAGTCTGTCTGCATAGCTTTCATCTGTGGGCCTATCCTCTTGAGAGCCAGAGGTGTGCCTATCATGTTTTGTCTGTCCACCACACAGGTCTTGTGTCAGATATTTCACTGGCAGTGTGAGTGTTGAGTGCTATCAGTACATGGCCACATCCATTTCTGTTTCTAACTTCATATTCCTGACTAAGGGTATGTTGCAGACTATCCTGTAACACCAGCGACTTGCTTAGTGTATGACAACAGTTTTCCACATATGGGCCTGAGTTCCAGCCTCTGTCCTCAACCTACATACCAGGCTTTGCAAATATGACGTGCTGTCAGGGGTTGTTCTGTAGTGGGCTGTGAGTATGTCATGCTGCCATTCCTGCCATCAGTCCACTGCTGTTGTGTCCTCCAAACATACGGTGTGGTTGGGGCCATATATGTGTGGGCTTCACCTACACAATACATGTGTGCCCTTATGCACTCCAGAGGCCAGTGTATGTAACAGTGGTATATGGCCCTGTATTATTGAGTCTGGGGGGAATGCACCACAACTAACCTAGGCTGTTACAACATGTGGGGGTATCAGGGGTAAGCTGCCTTAAGGTATCTAGATGTACATTACCATACAATCCTCCTTGGGTAAATGCAGGCCTACTGCTTCCTGCCATACAGACCGTTCTGTTTGTCAGTGTGCTTGTGATGGTGTCAATTATGCCTTGTTATGTGAAAGTTACATCCCATTGTGTCAGCTGAGGTTTTTACCCCCTAGGGATTGATAACAGAGTGTAGATAGAGGCTGCTGAACTAAACATCTGCATTACTTACTGTTGATTGTTTGGTATCCCATGGCCCAGTCTGTCTTTACTATTGTACTACTTGAAGGCCTCGGCCTGAACAGCAACAAAACATTTGTAATCCTTTCCAGACTACTGTATTAGTATAACTGTTTCACAGTTGCATTACTCTGTTTATATGGATGTCAGTGTCTAAACAGCTATATGACATAGCATTTCCAACTGTAATAGTACACAAATAAAGCTTTCCCATGTATGCAAACCTTTGTGTGGTGTTATATCCTTTGACCTCTCTGTGGGTATATGTTGCAGGCAATGATTGTCATTTGTATGGGTGGCTCATACAGTGTCCAGTTGGTAAGGTGGTAACTGTAGTCATAGTGGCTGTTCCATATTGTGTGCACCTTCTACATATGTATCTTCCTATACATATCTCTGCATGTGTATGTGTAGTTACATATATATATATATATATATATATATATATATATATATATATATATATATATATATATATATATATATATATATATATATGTATCTGCATATATGTGTCTTTGTATATGTATCCTAGGGATGTTGATTGCTTCCACATTGTACATTCCCTATGGGAGCCAGACTGTACTGCATGATATGTTACTGATACCAGCCTGACATCATATGGGTGGGATGGAGTACTGTTAACATCTTGTGCCCATGTCGTGTCAGGTCCTGGTTATGGGATCTGCAACAGGTGGTAGTGTATTGCAGCACAGACGTGTTTGGCTGTGGGGGGGGGTACCTATTTGTGCAAGACATATGTTGTTTGGGCCCTCTCAACCCCATTAACGGTGCATATGGACATATATGTTTCTGTTATGTTCCCATTATCTACAGATGTATGTCCATATATACCTATATAGATATATACATATATATATAACTTGCTATAGATATGTATATATATATATATATATATATATATATATATATATATATATATATATATATATATATATATATATATATATATATATATATATATATATATATATATATATATATATATATATATATATATATATATATATATATATATATATATATATATATATATATATATATATATATATATATATATATATATATATATATATATATATATATATATATATATATATATATATATATATATATATATATATATATATATATACATATATAGATATGTTATATCTATTTAGATAATAATATACACACACACACACACACACACACACACACATCTACATGTTGGAATACATTCCCTGTTCTGTTGAATGACTGGGCTGGATGATATGTTTGTAAAAACATCAGGGTGATGTATATCTGACATGGTTTAGTGGTAAATCATTTTGGCTATGGTGTGCAGTGTCCTGGGTTTGATCTTTGCAGAGTCTGTGTATTTTGTTGCTGGGCAGAACAAGGGCCATTGGATACAAAGTGATTAAGGCACCTTTAAGCAGTCGTAAGCGGGTTTGCTCAGGTTTGTGCAGAGGTAAGCAGTGCTAACTTCCGGTTACAGTTTCTTATACTCAGTTAGCTTCTAAATTGCTTAACCTGTGAAGGCATTGATTACTCCATGCAAACAGGCTTAAACCCACTTACTACTGCTTAAAAGTGCTTACTCCTGCTTACCCCTGTGCTAACTTCTTTAAAAGAAAAGAAAAAAGGGTTGATAGGAAAGTGGTGAAAAACAGGCACAAAGAGGGAAAGACAGTAGGGAAAATAGCTAGGGATCTGTAGGAAGGGTGTAGGGAAGGTCCATAGCCACCCATTTCTTCTACAGCAACAGCTGTGCATATACACTGAATTTGGAGGTATATTTGGATACTCAAATCCCTGAGAGAGTGGTGAGGACAACAATAATAAGTTATTATGCCAATTAGACCAGATTACATGTGTCCAGTGGACATGTGTGTGAAATGGACAGCTATGTATGGGGCGAGATTTTTTTGGGGGGGGACAGATTGCCCTTTTTTGTTTTTAGGTGAGAATGAGATGTTGGGGAGGGATATTAGGTATATTTGGGGAGGTAGGTTGGGTAGGTTAACAGACAAGACAAACAAGATGCATACCAGGGTGGTATATGACACATGTGGGGGGTAAACACCTTGATGGGGAGGGGTGTTGGGAAATTGAAAGCCCATGAGCACCCTAGTGGAAACAGTGGGACAGAGGTCCCCACCTATGGACAATCACCACTGCACCTTCACAACCCCGCAGGTGGTTGTGCTGGGGGCTGAGTTGCAGAGCCAGGCTGACCCTCTAGTCATGACACATGGCCCTCGAGCTGGTGTAGCAGATCACCAAACTGCTGTTTCAGCTCACTAAGCACCATGACCCAGACCTGGCGATGGGTGACAGGTTCCTGTCTGCACCCACTCTCAGGGGGGGGGGGCAAGCCCCATACCCTGAGACTGTTCCATCCGAAGGTGGTGCAGGACCAACAGACAAGGAGGTCCTGGGTTGGGCCCCAGATGTGCTGGTGCCCGGTGCCACGGCCAGCCAAGGTGGGACAGGTGGTTCTGCTGGGACCGGCCTTCCCAAACATGCGATAGTGTTTAGATTTTATCATCATATGTGGGTTAGTAATAGTCAACACATTCCAGGGTTAGGTATAACAGCATGCATTGATATTCCCATTAACCCAGACACCAGATACAGAACAGTTGCATAGCAACCGAACACATGCATATATGGGACCACAGGGATAATAACAACAGCATGCAGGTACATTGATGGAACCATGCCACCAATGATGGAATAATTTAATATAGCACATGCATGGAAATAAATTTAAATATTTTGCAACCAATAGGATATCATCAGAACAGTGGAGTCATTACATACCGGTTGAGATGGGTATGTAGTTTATTGTTGGAGATATGGTGGGGGGAGATAGTTTGGACAGTGATGTCGCTGTCGTCATAGTTATACATGAATTGATGCTACCTGTGATATACACCTCTTACCTGGTATACCTGTGGAGGAAATGTTTGTTAACACTAACTAACGGTTTCTACACATACTCCCAGATTCCGGGGTGATGTTGTGTACATAGCTGTCCATCTCTTTCTGCATATACTCTGGCCATGCCTTGACCACATGCAGGTGTACCAAGACATATCTAGACTACTGCCCTCTTCAACATTTAGTGACTTACCACACATATATACACACTTTCCTACACAGTTATATTATGTAGCACAGTGTGGGTGACAGTGATCAGTGATACTTTATTATTCAGAGCAACTGCAACACTCACAGTTCCATTCAATACCAGTGTAAACAGTACCAGTACAGGGTATCATGGTTTTTATTTCCCAGCACAGTGTTTGTATCCAACATACCTGTGAGAGCAATGTTTGTTAACACTACCTGAATGTTGGCACACAGAAAGTTCCAGATTACACATTAGTATTATGCACATACATCTCATTCTGTTACTGTACATACTCTGTTCACAGCTTGACAACATGGGGGTGTAGATGGGACATACTTGGCTTATTACTCTCATAATAGTTTCGAGAGTTGCTAGAGTGACAGGTGTGTTCTCATAGATGTGTGACAATCAGTTGTATTCCCTGTTTGCTGCCTAAACATCTAGGATCATCCCACAGACTCCCCAAGGGGACAGGTTGACATGCAGCAGATATGGGACCATATACTGGACATTCTGGTCTTATCTGTACAGTTGTGGGGTATGATTCTGTATGCAGCCTACTTCCACTCCCAGGATTTAGACCATGGCTGTGTCTGCTACAACCTAAACACTGTCCATAAGAGTTGCGTGTGCTATATAGATATTGCTGTATATCTCCTATCTGCTTTCTGTCTTATAATTCTCCTGTGGTTTTGCATTCTGACCTTGTATTACAACAATCTTATACAGGATTTCCTAGACAGTTACATTTTGTAGGACAGTGTGGGCGATAGTGATGAGTAACACCTTATTATTCAGAGCAACTGCATCAGTCACAATGCCATACAATACCAAAGTAAACAGTACCAGTACAGAGTATCATTCTTATATTTCTGGGTGCAGTGTTGGTATCTGACAGACCTGCGGGATAAATGTTTGTTAGCACTTCCTGAATGTTGCCACACACAGTACTAGATTCTACATTACTATTATGCACATATATCTCACTCTGTTACTGTACACACTCTGGCCACAGCTTGACAACATGGGGGTGTAAATGGGACATACATGGCTTCTTACTCTCATAAGGTTTTGGGAAGTTGCTAGTGTGGCAGCGTTGTTCTCTTAGATGTGTGTCAATCAGTTGTATTTCCTGTTTGTTGCCTATACATCTGGGATCATCCCACTGATTTCCCAGGGGAACAGGTTGACAGGCAACATATATGGGCCACTTTACTGGACATTCTGGACATATCTGTACAGTTGTGGGGTATGATTCTTTATGCAGACTACTACCACTGCCAGGATTCACACCATGGCTGTGTGTGCTAAAAATACAACAGTTCACATCTCAGTTGCATGTGCTATTCAGGTGTTTTTGTCTGCCTTTTCCCTGTTTTCTGTCTATGTGTCTCTCAGTGTTACTAAATGGCCTCTGGGGATTACACCAGTCATATACAGGCATTCCTACACATTCTATTTGTGGTGCACAGTGTGGGTAACAGTGCTTAATACAACAGTACTATTACCTGATTGCAAATCTACATTACCATATGATACCAGAGTATACACATGCAGTCCAGCAGTTAGACCTTTATTGTCAGGCTATTATGCTTTTATTTACATACAGTCTATATGAGACTCTTTCTGCCATATTCTCAGGTGTATGCAGTACTTGCCTTAAACAATACAGGTTTTATACAGGCAATTCATTTACTAATACTTTTAAATTTATTTCCTATGACAGTACATGCAAGAGTATTACTGACCTGCCTCATATCGCAACCTCTCCAGGCAACTTCCATGGGCCTCCTGGTTCGCGGCCCGCTCACTTGCAGCTGTGGAGGACATAAGAGGAATATTTAGCCATACCTATCCATGATATACATGAGCTGGCAATTATTGCACACATAGTGGAGTGATACTTACACACAGCTAGGACAGCCCCTGCTGTTCTAGCCTCTTGGATCCACTATTCCAGGAGGTCCTCCTTGTGCCGCTTCATGTTGGCATAGTGATGCCTGACCTGCTCACTAGTTCAGAGTATGCCAGTGGCACTGGTGAGGTCACGGGTGAGACAGTCCCCGGCTTCCGCCTAATATTGGGAACCCTGGTACTGGCCCTGCAGCAGTCTCTGCTCATGGTCTTTGATAAGGAGTCCAGCCATGACTCTGGACTCCTGGATGCACCAGCGCTGCGCCTGGAAGTACACACCTTCTCCCCTTACTGCCATTGTGCCTGCAAGGGGAAGCTACAACCAATTATGAGATGTATTCCCACCTGTTGGGTTTAAGTATGGCCAGTTTCCTACACTTTTCCATGATTGGCCGGTTTTGAAAAAGCTAGGCTATGGGCAAACCTGCTTACCTAAGTCTGGCATTGTTTAAAGGGGTATACCACTGGGCACATTGAGTTAGCTGGCCAACACATTACTTACACCTCCTACGCTGGCCTGTGCAATGCTTAGCATTGCTTACATTAGACTTTGCATTATATTTTCTTTTTGGCATTGATTTATTCTTCATTACATCTTATATATATGCCTGGTATCCATGATTCATGCGTATGTAGACTGTATGGGGTCCTTGTGTTTTATTGGGGACTTTAACACTCTATTACAATTACACCTCCTATCTGGGCTTACTGCTGTACTCCAGTTCACATATTTATGTTATGTAGTGGGTTATGGAACATATGACTATATACTGATTCCTTTCACAGGTTCTGTTTGATTTTACTATAGTGAGGACTTGTTTGGTGATACCTCATTCATCTGTACTGCTGTGATGGCTTGGTGGTTAACTACTGTGACTATAGAGTATAGGGTCCTGGGTTCAAAACCTGCAATGTTGTTTATTTTGTTGATGGACAGAACATGGGGTGTTGAATACAGAGTGATTAAGGCACTTTTGCGCAGTTGTAAGTGGTTTTGTATGGGTTTGTGCGAGGGTAAGCACTGCTTACCCCCACGCAAATGGGCTTACACTCACTTACTAGTGCTTAAATATGCTTATTACTGCTTATTGGTGCTTACACTTGCTTAATATTGCTTACAATTGCACTGATTTAGACAGTAATATCTAATGGTTCTTGGGAAGGAGGGGGATTTGGAAGCTGTATGGAGTTGTCATTCATTAGGGCGGCCACAGTGGTGCAGTGGTTAGCATTGCCACCTCACAGGAAGAGGTTATCTGGTTCGATCCTCAGCTGGGGTGCCTTCTGTGTGGAGTCTGCATGTCCTCCCTGTGGTCGCGTGGGTTTCTTCCGGGTGCTCTGGTTTTCTCCCAAAGACATGCTGCAGGTGGATTGGACACTCTAAATTGGCCCTAGGTGTGCATGTGAGTGTGCCTTCTGTGGAAGGTTGGGTGCCGGGCTGGCAACTCAACACTGTAAAACTCCACTGCCAATTAATGTGCGGACAAGGTGATCCACTGTGGCGACCCCTAACTGGGAAAAGCCGAAAGAAGAAGATGGAGTTGTCATTCATTACACATTTTACATAGGTACTAACTGCCCTGCTCCCTTACATTTAAGCCCTCATAATAAGCAGCTAGCAGCTAATGAGATTCAAAGATTCAAACTTTTTTTAAGGCAGGCAAACACCTTAATCATTAGGCCACCCTCCCAACCCCAATTCTAATTCCATTTGAATCCATGATTCCTATGTATATCTGTATGGGGCACATGTGCTTATCTGGGGACTTTGCAACAGTATGACACTGACACCTCACATGTGCATTTAATGCAGTACTCCAGTTCAAAATTATATGTTATTTAGTAGGTTATACAACAAAATAATATTCATAAACTGATTTCACATGGAAAGTGCTGCAGTGGGACTCAAACCAGGAATGCCTGCTCGTAAGGCAAATGCACTGCCCACTACACTATTACTATACTGCTTCATTTGCATATATCTTCCTTGTTATCCTCTTCAGCCATTTAAGCTGCATTAACTGTAGCTAAGCTATGGGCACACGTTAGCTTTAATCAGTTTCTTAATTAAAAAAGGGGTTTGTTCATTTTATTTGTATTTACTATTGCTGTTGCACATGTGAGGGAATGTTGCTGGGGATATGCAGACACCTATGAGCAGTCTCGCTCATTTCTTTGGCCTTTCTGCTGTTCTTCATTGCAGGGGGGGTGTATATTCTGAGAGCTCTGCTCTCAGACATGCCCCCTGCACTCGTACATGCTCCGTGTAAGATTAGGAGCTCTGGCAGTGCGCCTTCATTAATATGCATGGCGCACTGCCTTCTTGCTCCTAATCAGCTGCTTCCATGCAGGACTAAACTAGTCCTGTACAGAAGAATAGTAAATCCAGGGGATAGTCATTTTAAATACAATGCAACTCTTCTTTATTATTAAAGTAGTTACATGATTGCCAGACTGTTTTATTGCATCTTTGCTGCTAAATAGAAAAGTGGTCCTTCCTAACCCATACTAAGTAAGTCACTAATACTGATGCTTTATTGTAGCTATTAAGTAGCTAAATATTTACCTAGACTAGTACAGTTTTCAAGACTAAGACATTTACTTCAAACTGTGAATTCTTTGTTTTGTTTTATAAAATGTCTTCAATGACACTTGCTAATACTTTTTCAAAAGTTTTCTATGTCTCTAAAGATGGAAAGAAATCAGAAAATTGTGTTAGAAACTGTAAAATCTAAACCATTACATAGCACATACAGTTTATTACAGAGTGTGTTTAAAAAGTTATTGGTATCTTACAAAAATTTCTAAAGAGCATAATAATTAGCTGCAATATTTAAATCCTAATAGGGTTTGCTTGACAGGGATCTAGTAAAGTAAAAGATAATTTTGGTCAAAACTTGCCAACTTACCATATTTATGTTAAATAAGGGGGGACAAAAGGCAAAATCCTTCTACATGTAGGCCTTCCTGTATCTTCATCATTACCCAAAGTTTAAATTTTGCCATTTTTGGACATTTCAACAAGAGAACCAGTCTGAGGTGAAATTGTGTGCTTCATTGTGCCCACCCCCAACACTGGCCATTGTTCCCACCACACACATATCACAGGGCTCCCCTTAGTTTCTCCCCATTCCAGCTTCCTAACTCTGGCAGAAATAAATGAATTAGCCAGGGGTTTATGGGCATCCATCCATTCCCCAGAATCCATAGATGTTCTAGATGTTCTGGGGTATATTTATATAATTTATTTGTATAATTTGAGGTATAGTTAGAGTATTTTTAACCTTTACATCCACTGATGGCCTGAACAAAAAATATAATTAAGGAAGAAATTCTGTTTTACTCTCAAGCTTTGCTTTTTCCTCTAATCATACCCTAACTGTACAGAACTGCATTGTAATAACTGTGTAGGAAATAACTGAATTAAACTGGGGATCTTGGAGTCTCTAGGCCCCTAGAAGACATGGAGGTTCTAGATGAGGTCTGTGGTGCCTTTTAGAGCTTTTTAAACAGCATTTTCATCCTATGATGGCCTGGACAAAAATCATAATTAAGGAAAAAAAGTCAGACATTCTTTAACTTTGTACTTTCCTATATCCCTTTAAGTCATCCTAAATGGGCATGACAGCATTGTAATAACCATGCATAAGATGCCTGAATCCTTCTGGGTGTCTGCGGGTGATAGGCCAAGCAGGCATGGGGTTATACATGCTCCAGGGGCCATTTTAGTGTTATTTTCCAAACTTCTGATCCAATGACGGCCTGAACAAAAATCATGAGTAAGGGAAAAATTCAGTTTTATTTATGTATTTAGTTATTTGTTTATTCATTCCTTTTTATTTCAAGGGAGAAATACATTGTATGCAAGGCTTAATGTTCAAAGCTGTCAAAATAGCAGGTCACAATAAATTAAGAGGACAAATGCTTGTGACTATACATAAATCATATCTGGGAATAGCACCTGACTCCATACAACTTAAAAAATAAATAAATAAATAAATAAGATAGTTACCTTCTATATTCCTACCTCCAAATGACAGCCACTGTTTGTGTAATCCTTTGATGTCACACTGAGTTAAAACTAAAAAAAAACACATAGGAAATTTATTTCAATCTGTAACTGTCAGACATCTGTAAACAGCATGCCTTCTTACTGTCCCCCAAAAGACAGTCATGTGTATATCTGCCTGATATTTGATTGCTAGGAAAATGAAAAAAGTAGTCATCACAGTAATGCTCCAACTTTTTTACTTTTCGAAAGTATGCTGCTCATATATAAGCTACAGTGACATACTGAGCCTTGTGAGGCAAGGTAAAGAAATAATGAACACACTGTCCCCAGCATCTACACAAGTTATATTGGCCTGTGCACATCTCTGAGGTTTAGTAGGAATATTTAAGAAATAATTACATCATCCCCAGTCCCTCATACAAACTACAGTAAGCTTCTGTGCATAACCTTCAGCAGGCTTGGTTTTAGCTTATGTAGGATTCAAGGCAAAGACCACAACTCAACCTGCGCAAAAATCATTTACAGATGGAATACATTCATTTAGTCAAAAAACTCAACATATCAAGTCTCAAAATGCTGAAAACCTATTCAATGCGGATGGCAGCCCCTGCCCCCCCATACTCCCTGCTTATTATATTTACCAACTCCTGGATTGCACAATAGTGGAGAAGGGGCAAATTCCCATTTTCAATAAGTTTTCATCATTTTGGGATTTGATATTCTGAGTTTTTTGACCAAATTAATGAATTCCATACAAACTGGATAGGAAGCTCAGAAGGAATGTTATTTTATTTATGTATTTTACATTTGTTGACCGGGATTGTCCAACTGAGCTGAAGAGCCCTTTTTCAGCAGAGGCGTGGGGAGAAAAGCTCCAACATATTATACAATTTTCATTATAAATTAGCATTAAACAGCAATGTTACAGGATTATTACAGGGCATTAAGTAGCAATACAATGTTATACAGTGTCAATAATCAGTAGTGTAGCAAAACTATTCCAAGATGTGTAAAAATAAATATGTCATTAAGATGAATATAGTTTTTGGGGTAAGTGGTTACAAAAACCCAGTTTTATCATAATGTAGTTGCATGAAGGCAAGACAATTACAATAGAACATTTCTCTGAGGCAATTTGCTTGATATATTTTAGAAGACAGTAGGAAGATTAGTCAAGGAAGATTAGAGAGGGCTAGTGAGAAGAGTGAGTTAAGGCAGAAAGTAGATTAAAGTATGAGAAGTAGGGGATGTTTAAAGAGAGAGAGTGCAGTGGCAGGGACAGTGACTTTTAAAGTGCAATTTGGTGGCTGTCTTAAATTGTTTAGGATCTGTAAGCATCCTGATTTCTAGTGGGAGCCTATTCCAGGAAATAGTGGGGTGATAGCTGTATATGTTGCATCCAAATTTAGACTTGGGTTTGTAGATTTGTAGTAGGTCTTGGTTAGAGCTTTGGAGAGGTCTGGGGGAGAATAATGGGAGAGTAGAGAGGGTGCTGGGCAGTAGGAAGGCTGGTATAGAATAGAATGGATGATCTGGAGCTGAGAGAGAAGAAGCTGGTAGGGTAATTCAAGTCATTTTAATGCTTTAGAGAGAGACAGTGATGGGATTTGTAGGTTTGTTGGGAAGCAAATCTAGCTACCTTGTTGTAGGTAGATTCGAGTTTGGTCAGGAGTGTTGATTTAAGATTTGTGAGAATTTGAGAACTGTACATTAGACTGGGTAGAAGGTAGGTAAGAGAGAGTAATCTTGGCTTCACAGGTAAGGAATTTCTTGTTACTGTAAAGGAGCCCTAGTTTTGCATGAGTCTTTTTGATGCAGTTATTAACATGCAAGTCAAATTTAAGCTGATTGTCGATGGTTACGCCTAAGAGCTTAGTGCTGGATTCTCCTTGAATGGGAGTGTTATTATAGGACTGTATGGAGAAGGAGGGTTTAATATTGTTGAACTTTTTAGGTAGGAAGAGTAACAGCTTTGATTTTTTAGGGTTAAGGATAAGCTGGTTGTTGGAGTGCCATGTTTCAACAAAGTTAAAAGATGCCAGAGTAGATGAGAAGAGCTTAGAGGGAGAGTTGGCTGTGGTGATATCTGTAGCATCATCTGCATATTGCACTAAAGATGACTGAGGACAGGAAGTGTAGAGCTGATTAGTAAAGGTATTAAAAAGTTAAGGCCCTAGGATAGACCCTTGAGGTACACCCATTTTTTCAGGGACAGTGCAGAGTGCCATCTCACTTATTTAGATCTATCAGTGAGGTAGCTGGAGAACCATGCAACATTATCAGAGGAGAAGTTGAGGTTATGCAGTTTGTGCAACAGAAGAGAGTGTGAGACAGTGTCAAAAGCTTTTGAGAGGTCCAAGAATAGGCAAGAAATAAGTTTATGGTCATCCATGGCTATAGAGACAGTGATGAAGGAAGGATAATAGAGTTGTAGTGGTGCTATGTTTTGGTCTGAAGCCATACTGAGTGGGTGTAAGCAGATTTTCCTGTATTAGATACTGCATAACATATTTATAAAAACATTTTTCTAGTACTTTAGAGAGAGGAGAGAGGATAGCGATAGGTCTAAAGTTGGATATATCAGAGGAGTTACCTCCTTTGTGTACAGGTAGAGTGTAGTATTGTTTCCAGATGGAAGGGACTTTAGATTCAGAGATAGAGTGATTAATTAAGATAGATACAAGGAGAGCAAGAGAGTCAGCTGCTAGTAGAAGAAAAGTGGAAGGAATATTGTCAGCTGATGCTGAGCATGGTTTTAATTTAAAGAGTAGAGTTTTGATGTAGCTAGTAGGTACAGGTTTGAGGGAGAAGGTATTTGAGGAGATAGTATTAGGAGAAGGTTCAGAAAAGTTGGAGATGTTAGTAGTTGAGGAGTTTGGGTTAGGGTTCAGTAGCTTAAATATTGAATTGATAAAATAGGTATTGAATATAGTGGCAGTTTCTTCAGATGTCTTGTCTGGGCATGGACTGGGGGAGCTAAGATTACCAGGATGTTATATTTGGTAAATAGAGTTCCAAAATCTTTTAGGATTAGATGTTAGGGCTGTGGGAGGTTTGTTATAAAAGTCATTTTTATCTTTGTTTATGTGTTTTTGTCAGATTTCTGGGTTCTTTATATTTTTGCAAGTCTGCAGAGAACTTAGTCTGTGACCAATTTTTCCATAATTTGTCTCTAGTTATCATAAAGGTACAAGTGGGTTTTGAAAGCCACGGAGATATGGTGGACTTAATTCGGACTTTGCGAGGGGGAGCAAATGAGTCTAAGATGCTAAGGAAGGTGGAGCTGAAAGTTAGGACTGCTTCTTCTAGTGGGAGTTGGGTAAGGAATTTCCAGTCTACTTTAGAAATGTGGGCATTAAAGGTTTCTGGATGGAAGTTAGAGAGTTTGTGACAAGTGATAAATTTAGGAGGTTTTGAGAAGTGTGGAGTGAACCTAAGCACTTTTATAGGGGAGTGATCACTCAGGGTGTTTGGTAGAGTTTCAGGGTTATGATATTTGGAAGAATTAGATACAAGTACCCAGTCAATAAGAGTACTAGATGTGTAAGATTTGTTAGTATGAGTAGGTTGGGAGATTAGCTGTATAAAGCCATATAAATTAATATGAGTATTAGAGTTTGGATTACTGAGAGTTAACCAAATAATATTGACATCCCCAAGGAAGATAGTTTCATTGGGGATGTGTTGAGAAAAGTATGAAAGAATATTTTCGAGCAGAGGAATGTTGTCTCCTGGAGGAACATATATGGCTGGTACTGTGATAGTGGTGTGGTCATTCATTTTAAGGTTAGCTGTAAGTAATTCAGCAGGAGAAAAGGATGGGATAGGTTTCATAATACTTGTAATGGTGAGGTGGTTGGAGTAGAGGATGGCTGCACCACCCCCTTTTTTGTTTTGTCAATATATGCAGAGCATATTATAACCAGGGCGGGGAATGTCTTTATCAGAGGTTTGGGGTTTTAGCCAAGTCTCTGTTAGGGTGATGACATCAGGGGTGTGGAAGGCTTTCCAGGCATGGATTTCACTAACTTTGTTTATAATACTACTGGCATTCATATAGTAAAAGGAAATATGTTTATTTGGAGAGGATGAGTTTATTAAGTAGGGAGAGGTAGAGGTATGCATGGTGGGGTGATGGATGGGCCCAGGATTTGGATGTATGTCTCCTGATAGAAGCAGGGCTACATGAAGCTGGTAATGTTTGAAATTAAATGGGTTGTAAGTCTAGTACTTTGTCTTGGTTTTAGATGCTAGAGAGTGAGGGGGGTGGAAGTTTGATTTTAGGCAGAGGGATGGTCATGGAAAAGACAGAGGAGGAAATTGTAATAGAGTACCGTGGAGGTGAGAAGCAGTTAGTATGCGGATTAGTGGGATCTCTATGGACATGTGGTAATGGAGTGGTTCAAGATGTAAGAATGAGAAGGAGAAGTAATGGAGGCAAGAGGAAAATAGAGAGGGTTGCAAAGGCTATGGCCTAAGGTGGGGAAGTAGGATTGGGATGCAGTGAGGAGTGGGTAAGGGACTAGGAAAAGTAAGTTGTTGGACCTGTTAGAGAGTTGAAGTAAAAGTTAAGTGAAACAACCTGTAGGGGGAGTAGGGGATATATAGAAAGGAGGAGGATTTGCAGCAGACTATACTATGAAGTGATAAGTAGGGGAGGGTAAGGTGTTTAGAATGTTTTAGCAGACAGGAAGGGGTGGAGTTAGGGGTGGAAGAGATTAGATGGTTAGGTATAAAGGAAATGATATGGCAGGTGGGTGGGAGGGGAGCGAAGTGAGTCCAAACGTAGCAAGGGCAAACTAAACGGGATGGGCCAGGGACAGTCACCACAAGAAACAATCAGCAGGCCAGGAGGGAAACAGTAAGGAGCACAGAGTGTGAGTCATAAGGTAAGTAGAAGAGGTGGGGAGGTGTAGACAGACAAGGAGGAGATGTTATAGCGAGGTATACACAGGCATTTAAAGTAAGTTAAAAACAGTTAAAAGGAAACCACAAACAGAAAAACAAAAAGAGTATAGCTAACTAAGAGAGAGTTGACACTAGGGAATGGATGTTATGTGATAGGACATAATATTTTCTGGCATTCTGTTGCGTGACAAGAAAATACTGTTAATGCCCGGCATGGTTGTTGCTGACTATAAACCCCATGAAACACACCCATGTCAGTCCTAGCTTTTCCACAATCCCTTGTCAAAACCAGCTTAATCCTGTCACATACAGTGCTGCCTCAGAGCAAGAAGGCACAGTTGGGCACACTGAACTTTTGCTACAGAGGGATGGGTCAACAGTTAACTGTTGTCATAGAAGCAATGAAAAGTAATTCAATTTGCTTTAGTGCAACCACAGAGGAGAGTACTGCTTATATGTGTGCACTTTAGAAAACAACAGCAGACAAGAATGCTGCTTACCTTGCTCAATGCATTTGTAATGCAGCAAGAGAAAAGAGTCCACTGCTTAAGGGATTACACTGACAATGCTAGAAAGATAACCTATAAGCTTCACAATAATTAACTACCTAAAAGCATATTGACTCTGCTAGTAACGGAAGTCAAAAGCTCATGGAGCCTGGATGATGAAAATACCATGTTAAAGGTTTCTATTTGTCATTGGCTGAGAGCATTTGCTGAGTTGGAATTAGGTAGGGAGAGGTGGGATGTGGGTGAAATGGATTTTTTGTAACAGCTTTTTTCTAATGTTTGGGGTCCCCAGCCAATACTGGTCCCTAGACAGTTGCCTAGGTTGCCTTGTACTGGATCTGGCCCTGCTTTTGGTTAATGGAGAAAATCATAGCACAGAGATAAAACCACACAGAGACAGTGAGGGTGTGCAAACTCCACACAGAAGAAGTCACAGCCAAGAGTTCAACCAGAACCTATTCACTGCACCACTCTGCCAATGACCAGTAGCTTACCATGTGCAATGCTGATGTTTGTGATGGGGTCTTGAAATAAATTATGGCCAACTTGCTACTCTTAAATACACTGCAACCTCTCTCAACACACACACACACACACACACACACACACACACACACACACACACGCGCGCGCGCGCGTGTGCGCACGCCATAGTTATATTAGTTTTACAATTTTTCAACTACAATATAGTGTGTGACATTAATTTTGCAACACCAAATTAGTGAATGTTATTTTAACAGTGATCAGACAGCAGCAGGGGAAATCACTTAATTTACACACAACCTCAGACATCCTCTGAACCAATTGATTATAACCACTTTAATGACATTGCATACTTCAGATGTCTGAGTGTGGCAAAAATAAACAATAACAGTCATGGTGATGTAATTCAAATTTAAATCAAGCACACAGTTACCACATTAAAGTATTCCATCTTACTTCACACAAATACACACAAGTCCTGAAAAGCTAGATAGTGGCTGCTTAAAATGAACAAGCAACAGTTACCGTCAACAGACAGCTCTCACCTCCAGCCAGCAGTTATAGCTATGTTTGTATACACCTAAGATAATTGTGATAAAAATGATGGCTATCTAGTGTATTTCAGCTTTTTTCCCATGTAAACAACAGTCCCACATTAAGGTATTTCAAGTTGCTTCACACAAATTAGATTAAAGGTGCAAATGCAACTAGTCCTGTGAGGCCAAATAGTGAATGCTTAAACTGAGTAAACAACACTAGTGTCAATTACTTTCAACAGACAGCTCCCACCCCCACCCAGCAGTTATCTACACTTCAGATGTCTGATTCTAATTACAAATGTCAGCTATGTATTCATTTTCAGCTTTGTTCCCTGTAAATAGTAGCTACATATTAACTTATTCCAGGTTACTCCATACATATCATAATTAATCCTGTAAAATCAAAATAACGTGAAAAGAGCAGTCATTAGTCATATTCCCCTACAGTCAGACCAGCATATTTTTATATGTTACTCAAATTCACTTAGTCAGTAGAACAACAGGCTTTGCATCAATATGCATTTTCTGAGGGGAAAAAGCATGGCACTGCAATGCCTAGCATATTAACTGACTGTATTTCTAAGCTGTTTACCAGGAAACAAAAAGTACAAAGAACAGGGCAAGCACATAAAATGACATAAGGGATGTTCTGTAAAAATCAGGGAGAGCTGAGAACTACAGCTAGTTAGTCATCCACAATATCTGGATGCCTGCCACTGCTAGTATCAATATTAAAAAAAAAGGTATTCATGCTGTGAAGAAAATGAAACACTGTCATCTGTGTTAGCATGTCTGGCAGGAGATTTGTGTATATTGTCAGATTAACTTATATTGTATGCCAGCATGTCTAATTGTGAAAATGTAAATATGTTTTAAAATGTTGAGTATCTCCCTGCTTATATAAAATGTTTAAAGAATTTGTCAGTGTTTTGATACATTTCTAATTGCATATGTTTGTAAGGGAAATTGTAAAGTACAAATTGTGGAGAATCAGCTGAAGAGTTGGTGATGTCATTAGAATGTTCCTGGTAGCTAGGTGATTTTTTTTTTGAACAGCTGATTGACAGAAAAAAGAACTTTTTCAAACAACTGACTGTTGTTTTTAAAAAACAACAGTTGAGACTGTTAAGCTGGGTAGATTGTGAAGTGCTGAGCAGTTTGTGAAGAGTTGTTGTGAAGTGATACCCCCCAAAAAAGACTCATCAAAAACTGTAAGCCTGCCTTTGCCTTGCTGTTATATTTTAAATTAGATCAGGGCCAGTCTTCTCTATTTAGATTAGGAAAGTTTAGCTATTTAGATAGAGTATTTCTAAGATGATGGAATTCTATTCTACAGTTTAATTGTATATTTCTGGTGATTGAATTCTGGTGTTTATTGAGAGTTACTGATTTCCATTCTTACAATCATTTTATTTATTATTAAATGTTTTTCATTACTTTATATTGTGGCTGGAAAATCAGTGTGTTCTTTAGAGATTAGAGAGTGCTTATACCTGTTTGATACTCCCCAGGTCATCTCGAATGCTTGGCTGCTTCTGGTCATAGATATCATTTATTTTGATATTTAATTTTTAATAAACTGATCATCCTTTGAAGGACGTGTAAACCTATCTGACTTTGGTGGCAGGGTTAACATTTGTAATGGGAAGGGAACACAGCTGGAAATCTGTGTCAGGCTTCCCATAAGTGAGCGTGTGAGATTCAGATTTATTTTGAGTGTGACTGAGTCAGTGGACTTAAACTGGAACATTGCTCTGAAGTGTATGATAAGGGATTGCATT